>NC_133654.1:208872234-209172234 GCF_009905375.1 Apium graveolens
TAGGAGTTGGTTGGAGGTTTGCATGTCATTTGGTTAGGTGCACAAGTAGAATAACAAAATCTGTCCAGCAGGGGACAGTTTTGTTGCAACTTGGAAATAGGGAGATTTGGCCATGTCATGGGTAGGCCCTCATTAGGCCCAATTGGGCCTTAGTTAGAGGGTATGTCAGAGAAGTTTTTCCAACCATAGTTCATAGGATATGAGCTAGAACCATGTGTCACAAGTTAATTCAAGTCAGGGCATTTTCTGCCCAGAAAAACAGGGGAACCTTGGACTTTTAGCTTAGGCCCAAGAAGGCCCAAGCCAGGCCTTTGAGCCACATCAAGCTTGTGAGATGCCCTTAGGTCAGGAGAGTCTTGTGTAAAAATTTTGAAGAAAAACTTGTAGTTTAAGAGTGTCTAATGCACTCAAGAAACCTTAGTTACCATTCTGAAATTTGCACCAGTGAGCACTTTCACTTATCACATAGTTTTAGGACACTTAGAAGTGAGTATTAGGTCGACCACCATAGTTGTAAGATAGTGTAAGGTCAGTAGAACAAAAGGCACAAGTGAGGGTCAATAGGTTTTGGATAATTTAAGAAAGGCACATTGAGTTAGGAAGCCCAAATTCGAAGACTTCGTTTAGTTAGCAACCAAGTAACTTGAGTGGTGAGTCGAGATCATCCAAGCCTAGTGTGGCATTATGGTGTATATGATGTTATTTGGTATTAATATACGATATGTGATTATGTGGCTACGTGTGTACATTTAAAAATATAAATGTTGGATATGAATTAAGTATGTATAGGCCTAAGTGCCATCCATGTTTAATTTCGGGTTGTAAATAGGTTAAGATGGAAGGAATATATTATAATGAGGATTATTATTAATTATGTAGGATCTCGAGACGAGGGAAAACTTGCCTTAAAAGTCGAGTGAAGCTCCAGTTGTTGCTCCTACCAGTCAGACCAGACCAGTCTATCTCAAGGCAAGTGATTCAACTTGACCTTCGCATTTACTGTAAACAGTTCATATATATATATCGATGCAATTATCCTGAGTCATTTTGATATATTTAAATCAAGAGTATCTTTTGTTACATAGAGATGCCATGAACCCTCGAGTACATATTGCAAGTAGTTCAAAAGTCTTTCATGATAGTTTAATGCCATGATAAAATAGAGATTTGTTATAATACCTTATTGATCCTTTTGATTATCATGCTATTGATCCCTGAGAAATCTTGATATTGCACCCTGATGCTTTGATTCAACTCTTGAAATAACCTCGATAGAAACTTTATCTTGATACCTAAAAGCCAATCATTTCTTAAATTCATTCATGATTGTTTGATAACCCTATCCTTACCCTAAAGTTTGATACCCTGTTATATCTTGAGCTGATGATCACTTTCTTTATATTTTAACACCTCTATCCTATTGGAACCAGTGATGCTTATCTTCTTGATGTTCTAATACCTATACCTTGTCTACAACCATTGCTTTAAGCCTAGTTTGGCATTACTCTTTCATCTTATCCAATAGCCTGGCTTAATTTCCTTGTCTAAGTTCTTGTTTATGGAAACCTCTCAATTACCCTAATATAGTAAAGTCTAGTAGATCATGGCCCTGAGATTTAGTGTCATATTTCCAGTGTTTCAAGTTGATCTATAATCCCTTGATAAAAATAATTACAGTCAAAAGAGATTTTGTCATAAATCGGCATCAGTTTTTAAAATGATTAAAACGTGGATTTTTCAGTCCCAAAGGGGGACAAATGTTTTCTTGAATGGTGGATCTGGACTGAGACGCGAGTCCTTTCCACACTTATATTAGGCTTAAAAGTTGCCTAGGGATTCCCAATAATGTTTTAGAACCCAGCGAGGTTCGGGATTACTTCGCGGCTGATCACCGGCTGTAATCCGTAGCGTCATAAAATGATTTTGATTAAGTATGATTTTAAAATTTGTTTTGATGCAAGCAAAATGATGCCAACTCACGTAAGTTTTATCTCTCGATTATCATTGATTATGTCATTCCATTGTCATTCCTAAAGGTATATCCCGATTTATGCTTTGCGCTGTATTGTTTGCACTTGTTGAGCTTTTGGCTCACTTCTTGCTTTACCCTTATATTACAGCTAGCAGCCATGGTTAGATTCAAGCAGACTGCCCGTAAGACCTGTGATGCTGACGCTTATGTTCGAGCTCAGGTAGAATAAGTAATAATAGTTGTGTGAGGACTCGGTATTTGTAATCAGATGTAATAGTTGGTAGTGTTGGGCTGTTTCAAACCCTAAACTGTAAAGATCTTGGATTTTGGTTGTGTAATACTCTTTAAAATGATGTAATAGCTATAATTATTTTGCTATTTAAGTTGGGGGTGTGACATCTTGCCTCTGACCCTTAAATACCACTTTCTCTCCAATCTTTGTTTTTAAATATACTTTCTTAGATTCACAATCTATCTGGGCGTTATTCTTCCCTAACCAATCCATGCCTAAGATTATGTCAAACTCCCCTAACTTGAAAAGTATCAAGTCTGCTGAAAATTTATGTCCCGAAATATCAATCTCACACTTAGGACATAATTGACTCACATGAATCTTCTCTTGGTTCGTAATTACCACATCTATTACCTCGTTCAGGGTCATTTTATCACATTTAAGTTTATCAACAAAATTTTCTAATATAAAAGATCTAGTAGCTCCAGAATTAATCAATACCTTAGCTTCAACTTTATTCATTAAAAGTTTACCTGATATCACCTCAGAATTCTGAACAACATCCTTCATCTTTAAATCGAATGTCCTTGATGTTGCTTGCGGAGTTGCGGTAGATGGTGGAGGTAATTCCAATACCTCAGCTGGCATGTGTGCACTAGTACTTGCCACATTTATCAAAGCCTTGACTAGTCCAGTTGACTTGCATTCCTTAGCTATATGTCCAGTCTTTCCACACTTATAGCATGTAACTCCCGGATTCGGTACTTTACACTCATTAGCCAAGTGCCCCTTCTGGTTGCATCGGTAGCATGTCATGTTCATCTTATTACACACTCTTGGATGTCTTTTTCCACAATGTTTGCACTCTGGTCTCTGAAATCTATTTTCTCCAACTTGTCCTTGGCTTGACTAGTTGTTCCCCTCAGGATCTTGTCTCTTATTCAAATTTCCCTTATTCTGAAAATTTCCACCTTTGTGGAATCCAATCCTTTTCACACTCCTGTCTTGTGAGCTTCTGGCTTCAGACTTCTGTCCATAAAGTGGAACCTTTTTCTTCTTGTTATCCTTTTCTTTTCTGGTCTGAATCCCATTACTCTCAATCAGAGAAGCTTTCTGTACTACTCCAGCATAAGTATCAAGCTCAAACATAGCCACTCTATCTCTGATCCAAGGCTCTAATCCTTGTTGGAATCTTTTTGCTTTCTCTTCCTCAGTGTTGGTATACTTTGTCACAAACCTTGACAGCTCTGTAAACTTCTTTTCGTACTCTAATACAGACATACTTCCTTGCTTTAATTCAACAAATTTAAGCTCCATCTGATTCTGCATGTACTTAGGGTAATACTTTTCTTGGAATAACCTCTTAAACCCTTCCTAAGAAACCGACTGATTTGCTTCCATAGCTTTCACGGAATCCCACCAATAGATGACTTCCCCTTTCAGAAAGTAAGTAGCATATGGCATCTTCTGATCTTCTCCTAACTGAACCAATTCAAAAGCTCTTTCCATTTCACTAGTCCATATATTAGCTATTACCGGATCGGTGGTATCATGAAATGCAGGTGGATTCACATTCTGAAAATCTTTGAAAGTGACAATTTGTCGAGGTGGTACTGGTGGATCAGGTGGTTGGTGTGGTTCACGATTATCTTGGTTTTCGAATTATTGTTGAAGAGTTCTTTGTTGTAGAGCTATAGCATTTGTTTGTTGTTATAAGGTTTCCAGTAATTGAAGAATATTAGGATCTGTGGTAGAAGTTGTTGTCGGGTTCTTCTTTTTAGGTGGCATGATCCTGAAATAAAAGTTATTTCAAAAACAGGTATGAACAATACATAAAATTTCAAGGTTAAGGTGTCACAAGTCATTATATTCATTTAATCGGGTTTCGAATTAAACAATAAGGGTGATGCATATAAAGGCATAAGAACAATTGAAAGCAAATAGAACGATAGTGCATAATTATTGAAATTAAGGTCAAGGTACATCAAGATCGGAATAGAGCCTGATTTTAAGGACAACATGCTTAATTAAAGGAAAACAACAGGGAATTCTACAAAGTCCAACAATACAACGGCACGAGAAGTAGATAATGGAAAGAACTAAGGCTCTGCTCCATCAGAACGGGGTCCGGTAGTCTTCTCCTCACGAAGCGTCTTCACAATACTTTGGAGCTCGTCCGCAATAATCTGGATAGTATACTGGCTGGTACGGTCTCGGTGCGATGGCATCTCATCAAGCTTGGTGTTAATATACTGAATCAAAGTCTCAAGTATCGCAGTCATCTGCTCCTTAGGCTTCCCTCCATAATCGCTCAAACAGTCGGTCGTACTTGCCCTGAAGTCTGTCGAACTCACGCCTCAACTCAGCATACACGGAGAAAGCAATTGTGTCGGACGGTTCAGAGGATGATGAGGAATGCGCCTTTTGCTGCCAAACAATACATAGATATATATATATATATAAAAGAATTATTAGCGGATGACTCGAATAACCTATACCTACACTCTCGTATAATATTATAAACCTATACACATATATAACCTATTTGGGCTGTCCAGGGACTCTAAACCGTAGCTCTGATACCAAAACCTGTCACACCCCGACTTAACAATAGATATTATACAAATTATTATAATAGTTAACAAAAGAAAATAAATACATCTGAATCCAAGATCTTACAGTTTAGGGTTTGGAACAGCTCAACAATATTAACTATTACAACCTGATTTTAATATCGAGTCCTCACACAAAATGATCACTAATCTACCTGAGTTCAAACATACGAATAGGCATCACAAGTCTTACCCGTTGTCTACTTGAATCTAACCATATCTGCTAGCTGTAATATCAGGGTGAAAGCAAGTAGTGAGCCAAATGCTCAACAAGCGCTATAATATACATCAGGGTGATGGCATCTTTTCTTGTAATAAAACAATTCAAAACCATTTCTTTATCAAAAACCATTTTATGACGCTACGGATTACAGCCGGTGATCAGCCGCGAAGTAATCCCGAACCTCGCTGGGTTCTAGAACATTAATGGGATCCCTAGGAAACCTTTAAGCCTACAAATTAAGAGCGGAAAGGACTTGCATCTCAGTCCAAGTTCATTATTTAAAGAAAATATTTATCCCCCTTTGGGACTGAAAATCCACTTTTTAACTTTTTCATTTTAAAAATTTATTTGATGCCAAGTGACGGTTAAACTATTAAATAATGAACATCTTTATCAAGGATTCTGGATCAACTTTAAAACCATGATCAACTAGATTGATACATTATCAAATGGAATCGCAAAGTTTCTGTTCACAAGGAATCTGACAATGAGATTTCACAGGGTTGTTGGATAGTATAAAGGAACTAAGTCAAACTAGGTTCAAGGTAATGGTTTCAGATAAGACATAGGTATTAAAATGTAAAGAAGGTAAGCATCAGCCCAAAGTATAACAGGGTATCATGTTTTATGGGTAAGAATAGGGTTATCAAGCAATCATGAATGACTTTAAGGAATAACTGACTTTTAGGTATCAAGATAAGGTTACTGTGTATAACTTACACAGGGTTCACTATCACAATTTCTTTGGTATATTAGCATGGTATGACTTTTGAATTACTTGCATGGCAATCTCCAAGCAAGGTTAAATTACTTGCAATAGATACTTGAGGGTTCATGGCATTTGCATATAATACGAAAAAATGGATTTGAAACCACTCGGATCATATATATCAAGGTGAATTAGAATACTCGCATCATATATAAAAGCTGGGGTAATACACACTTGTTGTATAAACAAAAGGTAGGTTGAAACACTTGCCTTGAGAAAGGCTTGACTTGACTGGCAGGTGGGATCAACTGGAGCTTCACTCGACTTTAATGGAAATTTTACCATCATCTCGAGATCTTACACAAAATAATAATATCCTCATTATAATGTATACTCACTAACTCAACCTAATTATAAACCGAAATTACGCACATTGGCTCATAGGCTTATTAAACATACACACTTATAATTACCTTATAAGCATAATAGTTCACATAGCCACACAGGTTCACATAACACATTTAAGTACATAATAATATATCCACACACTATATTGCATCTTTAAGCTTGGATGATCTCACTCCACTTACTAAGTCACTTAGTTATGCTAAACTAGCCAAAACTCTTAATTATCGACCTCACAACTCGAAGTGCCTTTTCTAAACCATCAAGTTCTAATTGACCATGACTTAGGCCTTACACTCTACTAACCTTATACTATCTTACAACTATGGTTATCAACCTAGTCCTCACTCATAAGTGCTCTAAAACTAAAGGTTAAGTGATTGTGCTCGTTATAACGATTCCAGGACGACACCAAAGGGTTTATGAGTACAATTGACACCCTTACACTTCAAGTTTACCTCTCAAACTTTTACACTAGACTCTTCTGATCATAAGGCAACTCTCAAACTTGGTGTGGCTCAAGGGCCCAGCTTGGGCCTACCTGGGCCTAAGCTTAAAGTTCAATGTTCCCCTGTTTTTTGGACAGAATAGTGTCCTGTTTTCTGCTAACTTTTGACACGTGATTCTAACTCAATTCCTATGAACTATTGCTGTAAAAACTCCTCTGAAATTCCCTCTAACTAAGTCCAACCGAGGCCTAATGAGGACCTACTCATGACATGGTCAAAACTACTCATTTCTAAGTTGCAACAAATTGTCCCCTACTTACCAATCTGCCTTGTTTTTACCATCTTAAAACTCACATAAATTGTTCAATGATTGATTTTAATGACTTGTTAAGCTTCCTAAGACTTCGTTATACTATTATTAATCAAGTCCCAATAAATATCTATCCTAAAACATGGTTATAATGGGTCAATTATGGACTTGTACCAAATTTGCCCTGTTCCGAGTTCCTCTTGGTTTTGTGCTTGTGTACCTAACCAAATGCATGATTTTATCCAATCTAAAGCTTCTGGACTCAAGTATATACCAAGTCCTAATTTTACTGAACTTGGGTCTAACAAGGCCTCACCAATGCATACCTAAAATGACCTAAACTTCTTGTGCTAAATTCGGTCCAAATAGGACTAATGCATCCCTTCCACCTTAACTCCCTTCTTAACCACCAAAACCAATGAACAAGCCAACAACCAAGCCTAATATCATGCTAACACCTACTAACCTATAGTGCACAAGGTTGATTTCCATTTTATTTACCATTATTACCAATTATCAAGGGATCAAGAGAGGTACTAGCTAGACAACTTCATATCTCTAAGTTCTAAGCATAATTTGAATTATACACTTAGGTCAAGCACTTGATACATACTGATTTTAATCTCTTTTAATCATGACATATTTAAATTAATATTTTAACACATAATTTATGGCATGCACCTCATAAAAATCAAGTATCAAAGCTCTTAGCAAGCAAGTATGGTTTCCTAGTCTAAAATCACATGTAAATCAACATGCAAGGGTTAAATTCATCATCCAAGGGCTATAACTAACATGCAAGTCCTAAAAATTAATATACTTGAAAATAATACATAGTATTCAAGAGTTTAAACATTATAATTCATCATTTTTAGAAGCAAAAATGTTTTATAAGCAACATGCAAAGTTATTTTCATAGAAATTTCTAAAGAACAATCCATATACATTCGGCACTTTTAATAAATCATTTCCAAATGCTATGAACAAGATTATGACTTAAAAAGTTGAAGTAAAAATACTTCTCCAAGACCATATCAAGTCCATATCTTTAACCCCTTATGATTTTAGTCCTTAAATCCATGAGAATTCAAGGCCTAAATCTTGGCTACAAGAACACGTCAACACATAATAAAACATACATTTTATTAGTCAAATTTCCAAGTATAAATGTGGAAATATGAGTGAATTAGCTCCTTGATCAAAGTGTTTGAGAAATAAAAAAAAAGAGGGGGTGGGGGTGGCTTCGGCTGAAAGGAGAGGAAGGGGAGGGGAGAGAGTGAAATGTGTGTGCAAATGAGAGAGTAAGCTTGTATTTTTGGTTTTTAACTTGTTAAAGTGGTAGTGGAATTGAGAAATGACCTCTATGCCCTTCCTACAAGCTTAAGCCATTTTGCATGTAAGGGTAGATGAGTACTTTGCTTGGTTAAAGTGAGTTAGTGGGGTTGAAAATGATGGTCCTATCATTGGTCTCTATTATAAGGGATTTTGCATGCAAGGGTACATTAGTAATCTAGTAATCATTTTTCTAGAATTAATATATGCTTAAAAAGAATGAATTTTAATAAATAAAGTACAATTCCATAAATCACAAAAATTATACCATAAAATAACTCATGATTTTAGAAATTTAATGATATAAGATTTGAAAACTTATTGGTAAAAGAATTTTAAAATCGATTTTTCATAATAAATGAGGTACTTTTGATTATCATTTAAAAATACTAAATGATAAGATTTTTCTCTCAAAAAATATGTATATATATACTAATACATTAAACACTAAATTTATAAGCACTCATCACAATAGTCACCTACATTTATAATCCCACACAATTTAAATCTTAATTATAAACACAAAATTATATATATAAGATTTAGAAATACCGGTCGTAACACTAGATGTTAGACCTTATGTTAGGCATGGGGTAAGGGTAAGTCTTAAATCTCTTCAACATAAATGGAGTGATTTTGAGACTTACACTTATCTTGTTCTTTGTTGTAAGTGAACCAAACAAAATTTTGGACACTTTCTTACAGTTGACTTTTTTTGTCCTATCTATACCATTAAGTAAATGAATGTTTGGAAATTTATGATTTAAAGTAGATGTTATAAACCTGGGAAAGAAGATTTCCTTACCTCTTGTAGCTAGGGGCATTCTGAGCCTGGTGCTAAGTTCTTCCAGAATCAATAGACCCACATTCAAGTATCTGTTGTGAGCTATGGAGAACACTAGCTCCTGGACCACACTTGATATGTTATCATATCCTGCCTTTCTGCAACTGAAGGCCCTCACAATAGAATCAAACAAGAAAGACCATTCCTTCCTTAGGTACTTCTTGTTCAGACTAGCCAAGTTGATTCTTTCACTATAGTTGATGAAGTCCATGAATTCAACTAGCTCACCCTGTGTTGGAACCTCCACCACATTTTCAGTTTGAATACCCAAAGCTTGATTCACATCCTGCTCATTAAACTCCACATGTTGGCCTCAAATAGAGCAGTTCACCACAATAGAAACAGAGTTGTCATGCACAATTGTCCTCACTACAGCTGTTATCCAGAATTCATGCAGAACATCCTAGTAAAGGATTGGGTTAGCAATAAGAGCTCCTGCAAGATAAGAATCAGATAAAAATTTAACAAACCCCTTGAAATTGTCAGGAGCTTGATTAGCATCTGTAAAAGCGAGATAGTTGGTTTCATCCTTGGAGATTGCAGCTCTAACATTGTTTAATGCCATTTTAGAGGAGTAAATTTGAGTTGGTAAGAAAAATTAGAGAGAAAGAGTTTGAAACGAGAGAGAGCGGTTGAGAATTAGAAAAATTAGGTCATTTAGAGATCTCGAAGCGTAAAGAGGTATATGTCGAGATGTCTGAGTATTTTTAGTAAAAGGTAAATGACTTATCGAGAACTCAAAATGGACGTTTAGAATTTGCTTATCGAGAAGTCATTTTTAGAAAATAGATACATATCGATAAATCATTTTCCTGACTCTAATCGAGAACTAGAAAATGACTTGTCGAGATGTCAAATAAATACCCAGTTTGTCCTAAATGGACTGAATTATTTCCAATTTTTATTTGAATATATCAAAATAAAATCAGAATGAATTTTATCAAAAGTATCATACTGAAAATAATTTATGAAGTAAAATTATTTCAGTCTGAGTTAAAGATAAGTTTAAATTGTACTTGAAGAGAACTCAAAGTAGATTACTAGAGAACTCTACAATACTTATCGAGAAGTCATATAGTGACTTATCGAGATGTCCATTCAAGAAGTCTAGTAATGACCTTATTCGAGAAGTCATTCAAGAATTCATTCGAGAAGTCATAATAACTTATCAAGATGCCCACGAGAAGTCTAACAAAGACTTATCAAGAACTCTAACGAGAAGTTAAAATGACTTATCGAGATATCTATTCGAGAAGTTCAAAAATGACTTATCGAGAACTACTTCGAGAAGTCTCAAAATGACTTATCGAGAAGTCATTTATACTTATCGAGAACTCAGTTCTCTATATACTTTTACTGCTTTTGAGATCTATCTTTTATTAACTTCATATATTGAAAATATGAATTAACAAAGAGACAGTGTACGTAGAACTTGAAAATTTTCCAAGTTGACAACAAGTACAATGAAAAATAAATATGCACAGAAATCTGAAATATTTATAATTCATATTTCAGTTAATTTCTAATTAATCAAATGAATTTTGATAATCAGAAATTAATCTGCTGCAAAACATTAGCTGAGTTATTGCCTTTAGGATGAAGAATTATGCATACCAATTTCTTCTACAAGTCTAGTGAAAGTAGTTTCATCCAAAGGTTTAGTAAAAATGTCAGCTAATTATTTTTCCAGTTGGAACAAAAATTAGCTCACTGGTACCATTTGCAACATATTTTCTAATAAAATGGTACATTACATCTATGTGCTTTATTCTAGAATGATTAATTGGATTAGCTACAATAGATATAGCACTAGTATTTTCACACATAATTGGAATTTTGTGTAACCCTAGTGTGATATCCCGCATTTTTTAGAATTATTATTATTATTATTATTTGAATATGTTTATGTGATTTTCTGATTTGGAAGGAGTAAAATGGTGGATATTTTATTCCTGTTTGACGAGTTCGTGTTATTAAATGGCAATGTGCTAATTGTTGTATCGATCCTTGTTGATTTCTAAAAATATTTACCTTAAACGTATTATTTTTAAAAGGTTATTTGAAAGTTGATCATTTTATTGATATCGGTAAATTGAGTTCATTTTATAATATTAGGGATTGGGCGGATATTCTGTCAGCTATGTGTTGTATGTAATATAATTGTGTGAGACTTAGTTGTGATTGAGGATTATTTGTATTATTAATTACTGAGTCGTATCGTTTTGTTTTTATCTTTAAAAGTGATTTTATTGAAAATTTATTTTCATAAATATTTAAATTATCTTTAAAATTATTTTTATGACTTTATAATTTCAATAATTATTTTTGAGAATTTTAAAATTGTTTTGGAATTTTTTTGTATTATATGTACCTGCACATTTGTTTGTTAAATCGTAAAAATGCGGGTCTGATGCACAATTCAAAAATATTTTTTAAAATTACGAAATTTATATTTTACTAATTTTTAAATATTTGGGAAATTTTAAAATTATTGAGGTAATTTTTCAATTTATTTCACCCGCAAATTTGTATCGTTAAAGAGTAATTTGTGAGTCAAAAATTATCTCGCAGGTTAGGGAAGGGACACGTATCAACAAAGTGAGACACGTGCCTTGTTTGTGAAGACACGTATCAACAAAGTGAGACACGTGCCCTGTTTGTGAAGACACGTATCTACTTGATTATAAAAAAAACAAAAAAAACAGACATACACTACTCAGCACCCCCACCCCCACATGCGCTTAAACCCCTCCCCCTTCTCTTTCTTCCCGCAGACTTACCCTTCCCTCTCTTCTGTCTCTCCCATGTTTATATGTTTTCAATTTTTAAAAATTCATATCTCTCAAACCGTCTGTCCAAATTTCAATTGTTATATATAGAAATGATCAACGCTTCGACATCTATGCATAGGTATATATATTATAAGGTTTTGAAAAAAAAATTATGGAGCATATTTCCGTTTTAATTTAATTTTGGGGCATAGAATAGGAGTTTGACGGCGTTGATTACTCCACATGGCGTTTCAGCGTGCGTATGTCTATGGCTATGAATTTCGGATTTTTCTGGAGATATTTTCAGGACAACAAATAATCTCTTGGGGTGATAATAATTTAATTTGAGTAACGATTTCGAAATTCCGCTTTTGTATTTGGGTATATTATAGCATGTTAATGTTAACATATTTATTTCATAATTTTTAGAAGTTGTTGTAGAAATCGCTTTTGGCCGTGTTTTTCATTTCTGGTATGTTTATCCGTGCAAATATAAATTATTGTGTTTATTGATTTTATTAGAGTATAGTTGGATTGTATTGTTTGGGATTGATTTTGAGGGGTTCTGACCCCGGGGAAAAGTCCGTTTATAAAGACGTTATTTCGAATTTTTTGTAAAATATCTATTTCAATTTCAAATTATTATCTTTTATTATTTTAAAAAATCATAATTTGATTTAATTATTTATAATTTGTTTTAATTTATTATTAATTCATTCAATTAATTGATTAATTCATATAATCAATTAATTTTATTTATAAATAGTTGAAAGAAGTGTAATTATTTATAAATAAGCCCAATAATATTTTAGGATTATTTTGAGTTTTTTAAAAATATATATTGGTATTGAATATTAAACTAATATTATTAATAATTGAATTATTTTTATTTTATTCGTAAAAAATAGATCGTTCATCCGTTTAATATGAAACGAACGTGTGTAGACTCGGACATATATTATGCTTTTTTAAAAAATACTTTTGAGACACCAATCATTTTGTTTCAAAAGGTCGCTTGTTTTGCAAGTTAGTTCTGAGTCGTGTATTTATCGAAAAGTCGTATTTCGACTCGATTTCAGTTTTAAACATACTGAGTCGAATGTTTTGACGAATTGAGTCATGTATTATATGAATTATGTGATACGTGAATTATGTGTTTACTGCAAGTTAAGGCAGACTTTCTTATGTGTTTATAGCAAGTCAAGGCTGATCTTTACTATATATTTGATTGTTGATTGATATTGGAAACAGGTGGATATCGATAAATAGAGGAAATGCTGCCGAATTTTCGGTAGATTTCCTATCCATTTATTGGATATGAATAAGTTTGTTATATAAATAAATTGTCATTTTACATATCATTAAAACATGTCTACGTGCGTACGTGGGTCAAGAGTCTTATGTCTGACTGTTTTCTTTATCTGTGGGATATCGTTTGGGTAGACGATGGAGTTTTGAAGCGCAGTTCGTCGAGTAATTATCGTGTAGAAGATTAAGGTTGCATCTTTTAATTATAGATGCGAGTCTTTCAAGATGTTCGGGATCAGATGAAATGAATCAAGAATACAGTGTAACAGTAATGCATATCAGGCTTCTAGCAATCGCTGGAGCAGCATATCTGTGAATTGTGGGAATAAAAGATTGTGATGCAATGAGACGTCTGAACAAAATAGTCGTGTTATTGTGAGTGTGCTTAACTGCTAAAAACTAAAGGCAAGTATTTCTACACTATTCTAATTTCGGAATAGTATAATGTTTTACTTATCAAACTGCTTGGTTATGATAATTCAAGTTTTCAGATGCAATTCTACTTCCAGAATAGTTATATGTTTATATATTTAGATTAAACTGTTTAATAAAGATTTTGGAAGACATTTCATGCATATAATCATTGGACAATTGAAATCATGATATTCTAGCAATTTTCTGCTAGAACATAATTCAATTTCTGCTAGATAGTGATTAACCATGTTATTTCATTTCACTCTATACAGTGGAACTTGATTTGATATTTAGAGAATAACTAATCTTACTAGTTATCTCGCCATCAGTTGTTGAGATTACTCCGGCCATGAGAAATGAGGAGTAGATAATGATAGGATATCGATTGATTCGATTCCTTTATGAAAGTAAAATATTTTGATTGGATGATGCGTAAGTGACCCGGGCGGACGGTCCCACATTAGGGCTTTGTATTAATTCAAATATGTTAATACAATTTTTTTCCTGGCCACAGTGTGCCTTTTCATTTATGTGCAAATGTCACTCCTCAATCATTTTACACAATTTTGATCTTCAGCCTGCTTCTCAATCTTCTTGATGTGCTCAATTATGATGTGTGGAGTTTCATCTTTGGACGACATAAATTCTACCCATGTGTACCTTGAGTAGTCATCCACCATCACAAGTGCATACTTTTATCTTGAAATTGGTAAGACATTTACTGGTCCAAATAAGTCCATGTGAATAAGCTGCAAAGGTGCACTTATAGAATTCACAGTTTTACTCTTGTGACTTGATTTCTTCATTTTTACTTTTTGACAAGCCTCACAGACCTCATTCTAAGCAAACTCCAGATTTGGCATGTCTCTCACCAACTCCTTTTTGACTAGAGTGTTGATTTCCTTGTAATTCAGGTGAGAGAGCTTTGTATTCCATATCTTGCTTTGTTTTTCAGATTCCTTGGTGTAGAAGTAACAAATTTCATCTTCATTTGCTGAGTCCAAGTCTGCAACAAATAAGCTTCCTTTTCTTGCTCCATTCAGAGCAACTTCATTTGTCTTTTTGCTGATGATTAAGCATTCTCATTTGTCAAATTTAACATTAAATCCTCTATTAGTGAATTAACTGACACTTAGGAGATTTACTTCTAAACCAGAAACCAATGCTACATCTTCAATGACAACATTTCCAGAAATCAATTTTCCATATCCTATTATGAAACCTTTGCTGTTGTCTCCAAAAATCACTAATGGGTCAGCCATCTCCTCAAACTGTGATAGTAGGGCATTATCACCTGTCAAGTCTTCAGCATCCATTGTCTATGATCCATATGACTTTCTTCATTTTTCCCTGCACACAATGGGGATTAAGTTGTTAGATATAATTGATGATATCAGCAGAAACTATCAGAAGTTTATATCAGAACTTATATCAGCATTTACTGAAGAGTGATTTCATCGGTACTTATATCAGTACTTGATGATCAGCAGATGATGTCATCAGGATTTGTCACTTCAGTAGATATTCAATATGGAAAAGGAAAGCAGTTATTCAAGGCGGTGAAGGACTTTATCTCAGAAGCAATCAAACATGGATATGGAATAGGTTTCCTTATTGTAATAGAATAGGATTCCTTTTTTGATTGTGTAGATATGCTCTATATAAAGCACAGATTAGGTTGATGTTATATGTATTTCGAACATTGTTATATCTTTCGCATAACCTAGAAGCTCTCAAGGATATTTGTTCATCCTTTCAAGAGAGTACATTTATAATCAGTTTTTATCTGTTAATATAAAAACTGTTGATTCTATTGAGACTTTGTCGGATTAATTACATAAATTGTATTCACCCCCTCTATAGTTGATTACGGGCCTAACAATTGGTATCAGGGCTTGCTGTTAACATCCAAACAGTTTAAGATTTGAAAATCAATATACAATGTCAAAAAAGAAGAAGAACAACAGAATCCAAAACCACCACCCCCAGCCACATCACAGATTAGTAGCAACATGAGTAGGTATGAAGCAATGCCAATCCTGAAGATACATGAATATCCAATCTGGAAAGTCAAGATGTCCATGTGTTTGAAAGCCACAGATTCTAAATATCTGAACAGGATTTATGATGGTCATCATAAACCATTGAAGGTAGTTATTTCTGTTGCAGGAGAACCGGAAAAGATGGTTGACAAAGATAGGATGGACTACACTCCTGAAGATCTTTCATCTATTATAAAGGATGCTAAGGTTACACACATCTTGCACAACAGTCTTGATAGTGTTATGTCCAATAGGGTTATTGGATGTAAGACAGTAAAAGAGATATGGGATGTGTTAGGAATGTGTTGTGATCTTGATGATAAGGTGAACAAAATACCTTAGTAGATATAACTTAGTATTTTTGTAGCTCTCGACGGATATTTTAATTTAGTCCTGATGGATGAACTTTACAGTCCCGATGGATGACAATTTAACATCCATCGAGAGTGTAGCTTATGTAATAATAAGTCTTGTAACACATTTCTACAAACAACAATGTTTTAGTTGAGTAGATTTTGTAGGATTCTCTAAGTCATGTTGACTACTAGATTGATATGCAGAATAGGTTGGCTAATTGTAAATATAAGATGTCTTGTAATTCTGCATAAGTGAAATAGAATCAAGTGACAGAAAGACTCCCGACGGATGATCTACAAAGACTCCCGACAGATAATCAACAAGGCTCCCGACGGATGATGATATTCAAAATAGCAGTTGACAGTGACAACACATTCACATGCGTCGGGTGTTTGCAAATGGAATGTGGCAACCTAATTGCAGGATTTAGAGAACAAAAAAGCATTACCGTTTCCATGCAATTATGAAGATATTCAAAGATGTTGGATGGACTAATGTAGCAGCATGGAGTTAGACTAGATTAAGTTTGTCTTATTGTCTTGTCTTACTATCATGTAACTTGGTGATATATAAACCAAGTGTAGCAAGTTGAACAAGTAACTGAGTAAGCATTTTTTTCAGAGAGATAGATAAAGTTATATCTGTTAAGCATTTTTCTGTAATTTTGTAAGTTCTCTTGTAAGCAGCTGTGTGCTATTCAAGCATCACAGAGTTTTCAACTTTATATATATATCTGGTGGATAAGTTCAAATCCACCAGAAAGTTTTAAAGCCTTGTTTTTTATTACTTTGTGTTTTGATTTCTATTATTCTTTCATTCTGCACTACTGCAAATCAAACACAGTTATATACCAAGTAAGAGCATTCTTAAAATCAGAAAAGGTAGCCAGAATTACATTCAACCCCCCTTCTGTAATTCTTGTTGTATTGTTTGGGACTAACAATTGGTATCAGAGCAAGCTCTTGAAGTACAAAGAGTGTAAAGATCACCACAATCAGCAAGATGATCAGAAAGGATGCAGGAGTGAAAATTTCATTTCTTGACAAAGACAACTATCACCACTGGAAGGTGAAGATGCACCTACATCTTATTTCCCAAGATGAAGCCTATGTGGACTGCATAAAGAAAGGTCCTTATGTTCCCATGAGAGCTTCTACAGGAAATGAACCATCAGTTCCAAATCCTAGACATGAATGGTCTGATCCAGACATTGAACAAGTCAGGAAAGATAAAAAGGCCATTAATATACTGTTTAATGGTGTTGATGGTGATATGTTTGACAACATCATAAACTGCAAAACAACTAAAGAGGTTTGGGACACAATTCAAATTATTTGTGATGGTACTGAACAAGTCAGAGAGAACAAGATGTAACTCTTGATTCAGTAATATGAGCATTTTCACTATGAAGATAGTGAATCACTCACTGATATATTTAGTAGATTCCAAAAGCTACTAAATGCTCTCAAGTTGCATGGAAGGGTCAATCAAACAAAAGACTCAAACCTTAAATTCCTTAGATCTCTGCCAAAGGAATGGAAGCCCATGACAATCTCTTTAAGAAACTCTCAAGATTACAAGGAATTCACCTTGGAAAGACTGTATGGAATTCTAAAGACCTATGAGATTGAAATAGAGCAAGATGAAAGGATGGAGAAAGGAAGGAAGAAAGGAGGATCCTTTACACTAGTTGCTGAGCTAGATGAAGGTTGAAGTTGTGGAATCTGCATCAAACTCAAAGGTTTGTGAGAGCAAGGGCAAAGGGCTGGTAGCTGAAAATGAAGAACAGTTGAGCCAAGATGACATGGATGATATAGATGAGCATCTAGAATTCTTATCCAGGATATTTTCCAAGCTCAAATTTAAGAAGAATTTTGGAGCAACTAAGCCAAACAAAAACATGGTTGATAAATCTAAATTCAAGTGTTTCAAATGTGGCTTGGCAGGCCATTTTTCCAATAAATGTACAAAGCCTGATTTTGGTAAAAAGAAGTTTGAGCCTGTTGATTACAAGCAAAAATATTTTGAGCTGCTCAAACAAAAGTAAAGGGATTTCATCACACAGGAGAATGACTGGGCTGCAGATGGATTGGATGAAGATGATGAAACAAGCTATGTCAACCTAGCCCTAATGGCCAAGTCAGATGAAACAGAAGTTAGTTCATCAAGCAATCAGGTAATAACCACTAACCTAGCACATTTAACTAAATCTGAGTGCAATGATGCCATCAATGATATGTCTACTGAGCTATATCATTTGTGTGTAACTCTTAAGTCTCTCACTGAGGAAAATGCTAAAATCAAAAAAATAATTTATTTTTAAGTGAGGGGAATAATGTGCTAGAGTCTCAATTTATTGATTTTGAAAATTGAGAATTGAATGTAAAACTGCTAAGGATGAATTAACTCAATCTTTAAAGAAAGAAGAGATTTTACGAAAGCAGCTTGAACGAGAACATGAAGTAATTAAGGCATGGAAATCATCTAGAGATGTTCATGCTCAAATTACTAAAGTTCAAGGTATAGAATCCTTTTGTGATGTATCCTGGAAAAAGACCAAAGAGAACCTTAATTCAAATCTGGTTGAAGGACTTTTAACAGATGTGGATTCGATGGATGATGAAAATTATCCGTCGAATAATCAAAAAGATTATCCGTCGAAAGATAATGAGCCACATCCGTTGAATGTTAGTAAGCCAGTTATCAAATCTAAGTTAGCTAAGTTGAATGATAAATATGGATTAGTTTCTAAAAACTTTTTTCTAGGAGAATTAAGTCAAGTGAGAAAAGAAAAGATAGTTAATGTTGGTCATCTGTCTATCAAGCAATTGAATGACAGATTAGATCA
The DNA here is from genome assembly GCF_009905375.1 of Apium graveolens. NCBI lineage: Eukaryota > Viridiplantae > Streptophyta > Magnoliopsida > Apiales > Apiaceae > Apium > Apium graveolens. The sequence goes on from NC_133654.1 coordinate 208,891,063, forward strand.
GATTGAGGTTAAAGCAGAATCAAAAAAGAAAAACAACAGAAATGGGAAGGTAGGAATTAACAAACATAACAACTACACACCTGATAAATATGCTCCAAGAAAAATATGTGTTAAGTGTGGTAGTGTTAATCATTTTTCTGTTAATTGCAAACTTGCTATGCCTACTCCTATGTCTGCACCTCCTTCATTTCCCAACATGACTGCCATGTCTATGAATGTTTTTCCTGCACAGAATATGAATGCTCAATTTGCTAATATGCTATTTGCACCCAATCCATATTATGATGCATTTAGTATGCCTCAAATGCCATTTAGCATGCCTTACTGGAATAACATGTTTGCACATAGCATGCCTTTTCATGTTAATCAAAATATGCATGATAATTCTGCTTCAGTGAGTGGTTTCAAAGGTCCAACTCAAATAACTAAGGATGAATATGAAATGCCTAAGTCAAATGAGGTCAAACCTAAGAAACCAAAGAAAAAGGCTAATAAGGCAGGACCCAAGGAAACTTGGGTACCAAAATCAACTTGATTTGATTTTGATGTGTGCAGGGAAACAGAAAGAATCTTTGGTATCTGGATAGTGGGTGCTCAAGGCACATGACTGGAGATTCTACCCTGCTCACTGGGTTCAAGGAAAGAGTTAGCATAAGTATCACTTTTGGAGATGACAGCAAATGTTATATTGTGGGATATGGCTTAATTTCAAAGGATAATGTCATCATTGAAGAGGTTTCCCTAGTGAGTGGAATCAAGCATAATTTGTTGAGTATCAGCCAACTTTGTGATAAGGGCAACTTAGTCTCTTTCAATTCTGAAGCCTGTGTTGTGACCAACAAGAGAAGCAACAAAGTGGCTCTCACTGGGGTGAAAAAAGGAAATGTGTACTTAGCTGATTTCAACTCAACAAATGCACAATCTGTAACTTGTCTTCTCAGTAAAGCAATTCAAGATGAAAGTTGGTTATGGCACAAGAAGCTGTCCCATTTAAACTGCAAGACCATGAATGAGCTAGTGAAGAAAAAATTGGTAAGAGGTATTCCTCAAGTGGATTTTTTAAAGGATGGATTATGTGATGCCTAGAAAAAAGGAAAGTATATTAAAGCATCATTCAGAAAGAAGCTTGATTCAACTATTGAAGAACCTTTCTAATTGTTGCACATGGATTTGTTTGGACCAGTCATTGTGTTATCCATTTCAATGAAAAGATATTTCCTAGTAATTGTAGATGATTTCTCAAAGTTCTCTTGGACATTTTTTCTAAAATCCAAAGATGAAGCTAGTGAAATCATCATCAATCACATAAGGCAAGTCAACAATCATCCTGATTTCAAAGTAAGAAGAATCAGGAGTGACAATGGAACTGAGTTCAAGAATTCTGTGATGAGATCATTTTATGAAGAGAATGGGATCATGCATGAGTTTTTTGCAGCCAGAACTCCACAACAAAATGAAGTGGTGGAAAGAAAGAACAGGTCTCTTATTGAAGCTGTAAGAACAATGCTGGAAAAATCAAAGTTACCAACATATTTTTGGGCTGAAGCTGTAAATACTGCATGCTACACTCAGAATATTTATTTGATCAATCAAGCCAAATGCATGACTCCCTACCAGTTGTTCAAGACCAAGAAGCCGATATTAAACTTTCTACATGTCTTTGCCTGTAAATGTTATATCTTAAGGAATCAAACTGATCAACATGGAAAGTTTTATGCCAAAGCAGATGAAGGAATTTTTGTTGGATATGCTATTGGGAAAGCAGATAGAGTCTACAATCTTAGAACAAACATTTTTATGGAATCTGTACGTGTTGTGTTTGATGATAAAAAGATTGAAGGACTGCAAGATGAAGATTTCCATGAGAGCCTCAAATTGGACAATGTGGAGATGATTTGTGAAGACAGTGATGATGATAGTGATCAAGAAATAGTGGCTAAGGATAATACAGAAAAGACAATCCTCAATGATGCACAAAATTCAGCATCAGTCGATTTACATAATGCATCATTCATCGGTAGACAATCAGCTTCATCAATCGAGATACAAAGTGCATCATCCGTCGGAACAATTAGAGAAATGAGAGTCAAAACAGATCACTTATAGAAAGAACTCCTTCTTCAAATCAAAGATTCATAAACTCAGGGGGAGTTTCTTCAAATCAAAACTCAGTCACACATCAAGACAATGATGAGGCCTCTTCATCTAGAGCTAATCTACCACAACAGAGAAAATGGACTAGAGATCACCCTTTTGAGCTCATTATTGGTGATGCATCTTCTAGAGTTCAAACAAGGAAAACAACTCAAGAAGAATGTCTATATAGCAGCTTTCTTTCAAAGGAAGAACCAAAGAAGGTAGAAAAAGCTCTATTGAATCCTGATTGGGTTTTAGCTACGCAGGAGGAGCTAAACCAATTTGAAAGGAAAAACTTGTTAGTCGCTAAACACGCGCTAATAATACATGCAAGTATACGCGTTCGCAAGTAGTATAAGATATAAATCAGATTCGTTCCCATAGAGACTGACTTGGTTAACTAATTAATTTATGCACTTAAGCAACAATGTATGGTTATTATTCAATGCTAAGACGATAACAATTTGAGGTGGTTTGTAACTAAAAATTAAAATAACAATTATAACTAAGGGAATAAGATTGATTGAATTAATATATATGACAAACATGGGATTCTAACTTCATTAAATACTTCATTCAATAGCCTTATTCTTCCTAACCTTAGCATGCAATGGTGATGACACTAATCAGATAACACGAAACTGATAAACGCCAACTTTCATTGCACGAATACCATACTACCAGACATCCACAAAAGAGATAGAAGCTAAATAGACACCAATTATATTGAGACCCTATATGTCTATAGAATTTGACAACATAAAGGTTTGAAGCACAAGTTATCTATCATGATTACACAGGGCAAGTAAGATGGTTAAAATTACCTACGAATCATGCATAACAATAACACATGAACCTATACTAGCATGGCAAGTTCTAAATCCTTAAATTCACTATCGCTTCATTAAGAATTAACACGCTATCTTATAAGTTTGCGACTCTTAAAAGACGAATAAGCACAACCAATACTATGTTATCATTCAATCACCACACACTAAGGAATTTAACTAAAGAAATCCATAAATAAATCCGCTGGAACCCCACGATAATGATTAGCCCATAATCGGACTCATCATCAATGTGGGTTCCGATGAAAGCATGGTATAACAAACGTAGTCTTTATACTTAAATAACAAAACCAAGTATGAAACAAGAGTAAAGGTTCACAAGTAAGAAAACTAGCATCCAATTTACAACTTAAAGTAAAGATTCACAAGTAAAAATAAGATCTTCTTCATTTTCGTTGAATCCATGCTAAAACGGTCTTCTTACGACTCTCCTTGCGCTCTGGTACGTCTCCTTTATGAAAATGTTCTTATTTGAATATATATATATATAGCAGCCCTAATCAATCTGGAAGTCTCCCAATTAGAATTGCATTAGAATCAGGATTCAAAACTTTCGCACCGGCGCGGGCGCGCGCTAACACAGCGTGGGCGCGCTGTCATTCTGGAATCCTGGCGCGGCCGCACGCTAACACAGCGCAGGCGCGCCGTCCTCCTGGGAAAAACTACACAATGGCTTTGAAATCTTAGAGAAGTCTTTGATGAAACGCCTATAGAAACCCGCATGGCCAGAAAACCGCGAATTCCCTTAACAGAAATAGGTGGAGGAAGATTCTCAATGACCCCCACCTTGGCCTTATCCACCTCTAGACCTTTACTAGAAATATTGTGCCCGAGAATAATGCCCTGACACACCATAAAGTGACATTTCTCCTAATTGAGAACCAGATTGGTCTCAACACACTTCTTGAGAACATGTCCAAGATTTTGCAAGCATTCATCACAAGAATCTCCAAATACAGAGAAGTCGTCCATGAACACCTCCATATTCTGGCCAATCATATCAGAAAAGATGGCCATCATACATCTCTGAAATGTGGCTGGCGCACCACACAGACCAAAAGAAACTCGTCTGAAAGCAAAAGTGCCAAAAGGACATGTGAATATAGTCTTCTCCTGATCTTCTGGAGCGATACAAATCTGATTATATCCCAAATAGCCATCCAGAAGACAATAGTAATCATGCCCAGCCAATCTATCAAGCATCTGATCAATGAAAGAAAGAGGAAAGTGATCCTTCCTTGTATCCTTGTTCAGCTTCCTATAATCCATGCAAACTCTCCACCCTGTGACTGTTCGTGTCGGAATAAGCTCATTCTTCTCATTTGATACCACAGTAATACCACCTTTCTTTGGCACACATTAAATCGGGCTTACCCATGAACTGTCAGAAATAGAGTAGATGATCCATGCATCTAGCCACTTAAGAATTTCCTTCTTCACTACTTTCTTCATGATTGGATTAAGTCTTCTTTGCTGCTCGACCGTAGGCTTGCTACCTTCCTCTAGCAGAATTTTATGCATACAATAAGAATGGCTGATTCCCTTTATATCTGCTATAGTCCAGCCAATTACCGATTTGAACTCTCTTAGAATCCTCAGAAGCTTTTCCTCATCACTACCTGAAAGGTCAGGTGCAATATTAACAGGCAAAGTAGATGCATCACCTAAAAACGCATACCTCAAATGCTCAGGTAAAGGCTTAAGCTCAAGAGTGGGAGCTTCCATCAATAGATGGCTTGAGGCATTTAGGAGCTTTGTTCAATTCCTCCATTCCAAGAGATTCAAAAGGCATATATATCTTCCTCTTCTAGGGAAAAGCATTCAAATATTGCAAGTGCTCGTCGCCCTCATCATCTTCACTATTTGAATTTCCCAATAAGGCTTTCTCTAAAGCATCGGACCTTAGCAATTAATCAAGTTCTGAAGTAACTACATAATCGACCAATTCCACCTTTAAGCACTCCTCATTTTACGTAGGAAATTTCATAGCATTGAACACATTAAAAGTTACATCCTGATCCAGCACTCGCATCGTAAGCTCACCCTTCTGCACATCTATCATGGTTCGTCCAGTTGCCAAGAAAGGTCTTCCTAAGATTATGGGAATCTTCTTATCCTCCTCGAAATCAAGAATTACGAAATCAGTAGGGTGAGCATATCAAGATCTAGCTGCACGGGACAATGTGGATGCTAAAAGGATCCTAAACTTGATGCATACTACTGCTTCAATGCAAAGGGCCAAGGATGCTATAACTAATATGCCTTCCACAGCTGGTAATGACTCTGAATTGGCTGAAGAATCATTTGGGGATGATAGTGAAGATGATGAGGATGATAGCATGAGAATAGGGGGAGATGCCGACATTCCTTCCTGGATGTTAACCAAAGACTGCTCATATTCACATCTCCAATCCACCTTATTCAAGCTTATTCATGACACCCAATCAGCAATTCAAGCATCCACAAGTGCCAGCACAAAAAGATTACTCCAAGAACACCTGGAATCTCTACAGCTGCACAAGATTCAGGCTCTCCAACACAGTCAAAATATGGATGAAATTAAACAAGAGATTTCTGATGTCAAACAAGATTTGGTAGCAAGGTTGGATGCTAGACTTCCAGGAATTACTATGACTAAAATAGCTCAAAAGCTAAGGAAGGAAGCTGATTTAAACAGAAAAGTTGAGGCCATGGACTCTAGAATGATTAATGTGGAAAAGTCAGTGGCCAAGATACTTGCAAATCAGGAAGCTCAAACCTGTCTGCTTCAACAGTTGGTGGCTGCACAACTCCCTACCTCTACTCAACTTGATGCTAACAAAAAGGGGGAGAAAGAATTAATCATCTCAGTTAATTAAGGGGAGTCAACAAGTGAGGGGGAGAAAGTGATCAACATTCAAGTTAGCAAAGTGATTGTTCCAGCAATTGCTTTCATTCAGCCACCAGCCATAGATATTATTGATCTAATCAATCTAGCAGCAGCAAAGCTGGAATCAAGTGAAAATTTGAAAAATATTGATATAGCAGCAGTTGAGAAAGAGCTGGATGATAAATGGAAGCAAATTGATGATGAAATCCAGAAGAAGTTTGGTTTAATTGAGAAGAAAGACAAGGTCTTTTCTCACGTCACTCAGTTGAGACAAATTTCTGCAAATGAAATGAGTCTGGGTAATTTGGAAAAAGGGCCAACCCTCATGCATAAAGTCTCCAAAATCCAACTTGGTTTTGAAGCCCAAAAGAAATTATCCAAAGTCATCTGACATGAACCCACTGGATCTTATATTTGGGACTCCAAGGCCAGATGAAAAGAAGTTGTTGGCAAGGTCCATTACAATGTTCAAAGATCTAACTGACTCAGTACAAAAGAAAAGAATTGCCAAAATCTACAGGAATGGGAAAGAAATCTGTGTGGTGGCTGGACACCCTCAGTTTGCAGAAGCAAAAAGAGAAGAAAAACAAAGAAGCAAGAAAGAAAAGAAGCAAGATGCTTTAGAAGCTAAGAAGCTCTAACAGAAGAAAGAGCAAGCCGCTATAGTAGCCAAGCTTCAAGATATGAAAACTGCAACTGAGATTTCTGAGAAACCACCTGTAGTAGATGAAGATCAAGATCAGAAAATGCACAAGGAACCTCAACAGAAAAGAAAATTCAGATACAAGCTCCATTCTAAAATAATGCTGGATTTTGATGATGATAAAATGGAAGATTACATTCCCAAACAGTCTAGAACTTCAACTCAAACATCCAAGCCTTCAAAAGTGCAGGATGAATTTAAGGTGGATCCTACAAAGAACTTTCATGGTGATCCAATAGTTCCCAAGGATTAGCCTATAGACTGGGAAAGTTTTCCTATTCCTGAACTTAATTTACCAATCTTCAACAAGCTAAAGAAGACAAAGGCAAGAGCAATCAAGAAGGTCAAGCCTGTGAAACTCAAAACCAAAAACCTTAACCAAAGCTAAACCAACTGTCAACAAGGGAGATCTTCTATACATCTGTGATATCAAGGAATTTTCAGATATCAATCTCTACATGGATGAGCTAGAAGAAGTGAGAATAATTGATGCTCACAGGAATCTCCCTGAAAGACCGGTGTTCAAGTACAAAGGTGGGAAGGAGTTTACATGGCTCCTTCACTGAATTCTTCAAGAAAGCTATTCTTTTTTGATAAAGATCTTCTCATCCTTCAAGAAAAATTTTGGATTCAATGTGGCAGCCAAGAAATTGGTTCTAAAGAAGATAAAAGAACTCAGGAGCAGAAAAGCCTCAAATGCACTTCCAAGAACTATATCCATTCCCTTCACAGGAAATATAGTGCACTTGAGGCCTTACTGGCTGATGGAATTCATGGATGACAAAGGTGTTAGAAGATTCTTCAGATTGGAGGACCAATTGAGCATGTCAATCAATGAGACTTTATTGGAAATGCAAGAAAAATTTGATCTATCAAATGCTGAAGAATTTGAATTTCATAGACAACTCTAAAATCAAATAGAAGAAAACAACTGGAAGCTTGGGAAGAAATCAAGACAATTAAGGAAATAGAAAACATCTGCTCAGACTAGAGGAGTACCTTGATAATGATTGTGAGAACTGTTTGTACACTTTACTTTGTTCAATTTTCAAATAAACTGTAGCACTTACTAGTTTTATCTACTACAATTCAATCTGTTCATTTAGGGTCCTTTATTATCATCAAGTTTCTCTTAATTTATGGCTACAATTCCAGTAGACATAAATTGGGGGAGATTGTTAAGAATATGTTATGATCTTGATGATAAGTTAAACAAAACACCTTAGTAAATTTAACTTAGTATTTTTGTAGCTCTCGACGTATGAACTTTATAATCTCGACGGATGACAATTTAACATCCATCGAGAGTGTAGCTTATGTAATAATAAGTCTTTTAGTACATTTCTGCAAACAACAATATTTTAGTTGAGTAGATTCTCTAGGATTCTCTAAGTCATATTGACTACTAGATTGATATGCAGAATAGGTTGGCTAATTATAAATATAAGATGTCTTGTAATTCTGCATAAGTGAAATGGAATCAAGTGACAGAAAGACTCCCGACGGATGATCTACAAAGGCTCCCGACAGATAATCAACAAGGCTCCTGATGAATGTCCAACATAGTCCCGATGGATGATGATATTCAAAATAGCAGTTGACAGTGACAACACAGTCACATGCGCCGGGTGTTTGCAAATGGAATGTGGCAGCCTAATTACAGGATTTAGAGAACAAAGAAGCATTACCATTTCCATGCAATTATGAAGATATTCAAAGATGTTGGATAGAGTAATGTAGCAGCATGGAGTTAGACTAGATTAAGTTTGTCTTATTGTCTTGTCTTACTATCATGTAACTTGGTGATATATAAACCAAGTGTAGCAAGTTGAACAAGCAACTGAGTAAGCATTATTTTCAGAGAGATAGATAAAGCTGTATCTGTTAAGCATTTCTCTATAATTTTGTAAGTTCTCTTGTAAGGAGCTGTGTGCTATTCAAGCATCACAGAGTTCTCAACTTTATATATATATATATATATCTGGTGGATAAGTTCAAATCCACCAGAAGTTTTAAAGTCTTGTGTTTTATTGCTTTTTGTTTTGATTTCTATTATTCTTTCATTCCGCACTACTGCAAATCAAACACAGTTATATACTAAGTAAGAACATTCTTAAAATCAGAAAAGTAGCCAGAATTACATTCAACCCCCTTCTGTAATTCTTGTTGTATTGTTTGGGACTAACAGGATGCTTTAGAGGTAAAGTGTCAAGGTACAACTGCTATCAAGAAGAATAGGAGGACAGTACTTACACAAGAATATGAGCACTTTGATTCAAGAGATAATGAGTCTTTAACTGATATCTATGATAGATTTCAGAAGCTTCTGAATACTTATATCTTGTCAACAAGGAGCCTGGAATTTTTTGTCCGAATTAATGTTATGATTTGGAGGACTCAAACTTGAAATTCTTACTTGCCCACCCCGAAAAGTGGGACTTTAAGGTCACATCAATAAGGGATAACTATGAACTTAATGACACACATATAATAACCCCGATTTTTGGAATTTTTGAAACTCTTATGAATAGTGATTTTGCCGATTATGCTGAATAAGAAAACTTTTCATACCACACTATGTATGGGTTCTTTTATTGATCTTCTGAGATATTATTAGTACTCTATGTGGTATATAAGTGTATGTAAAGATCGTCAGAATCCAAATCTGAACACTTTAATTTTTCCCGAAAATCCACCAGATACCGAAAGAATTGAGTATAAGGTAACATGGTTAAAGGGATTTAAATTCAAGGATTATAAGAGAGGATCATTAAAGGATTATAAGATATTGAGAAAGATTTAGGGGAACCCAAGTAATAAGATCCCGGATGTGATCCCTCAAACAACAAAAGAGAACAGAGTTAAGCGAACCGTAAAACAAATAAACGACCAAGGGACAAGCACATACAAGTAGAATGGGAAGGAAGCTTCCAAAAAAAGCCAAAACAAGTGGTTAAAAGAGAAGGTGACATCATCAAACCTTAAGGGAAAGACATGTGGCTTGGAGGTGAGGTCATCCAAGTGATGTCATCACTTTATCAAAGCAATCTCCACCAAGTATTCATTTCACAAACACCAAAATCAAAAGCAACCAAAACAAACTCATTTCTCTTCTTTCCCCATCTATTGCTCTCGGCTTTTCCATGAAAAGCAAAGGAAAAATTTCAAAAATCAAGCTACACACCTTCATAATTCAAGAGGTTTGTTTCTTTAGCTTCCATAATTCATAACTTAGATGAGCCATAAGTTTAAGCTCAAGATTCCATGTTTAACATAGCTAATCAATTCATCAAAGTTCTTGGTGAATAGTGTTTTTCAAGAACTTCAAATTTTGTTCTTGAGTTTTTGTTTAGATTAAGCTTTGGTAAGGACTTTCAAGGGTGATTTCAAGCTCCTTAGTTACTTTTACTCACCAAGGAAGGTATAATCTCATACCCTAGCCCTACTTTTGTATATTTAGAGTTTTTGTGCTTAAAATGGTTCATGAGAAGCTTGATTATTGTGTATTTAGAGATGTGTTGATTTTGTGATGTATTTGGAGTTGTAAATCTTGTTGATTAGTTAAAGAACTTATGTAAGCTTTTAGTTCATGATTGGGAAGTAGTGTAAATTGGAAATATTGAGTTGTTGGGGCTGTTGTAGCATTGTATGTATGGAGTTTGGTTGTATGGTTGAATTGTGGTTCATTGGTGGTTGATTTGGAGTAGGATAAAAATTGGTAATCGCGTAAACATAGCCGTCTTAATATCCGATTTACTTTAGACTGGTTTGTTCTTAACATCAGGACCCGAGAACTCACTGTTAGGTTTTGACCACTGATTAGATAGTTCATGTTACGAGCTTCTTTTTGATATGTGGTTCGTTTGAATCCGATGTACGGTTTAGGAGAAACGACCGTTTTAAGTAACGGCGTTTCGCGAACGAACCATTACCCCTCGCCTTACTTTGAAACCTTGGTTAAGGACTTTAAATGACTAATTGGGATATGAAACAATTATGTTAAGTGGATTAGGCAGTTGGTAAGGTACTCGCGAAAGAATCGCCTTAAAACTCTTAATGGTTATTTTATTAAAAATGGTGGAGCCGAGGGTACTCGAACGACTTAGGTGATTCGTTAAGCGTAGGAGTGACCATAAGCGAACGTTAGGATTCAATTGGTTAAAGTCTAGTTTCTTAAGCGACCGGGGTTTAATTCTAACTTATGTTGTTGTTCATAGGTTATCGGACCCACTCTAAGCTTAGGTCTATCCGGAAGCACTCAGGCAAATTTTCTACCTGTTATACTGTTGTGGTGATGTATATATGTACATGCATTATCTTATCATAGATGCATGTTGGTTAATTAGCAAATTTTATGATATATTGAAGCATGCTGAGATGGTATATATATGCATATCTGTTTCATAATCTGGTTATCTATCTGTTGATTTCAATGCTTATAGTTGCATAATACCTATGCTAGAGATAAGCAGCAGTTGTGTATACCCTTAGTATAGGGGACCCAAAGGTGAACATTTTTCTAAACCGGGAGTCGATGTTCCCGAGTATAATATATATATATATATATATATATATATATATATATTTATATATATATATATTTATATATATATATATTGATATAGTTTTCAAAACTATTAATCGAATAAGGTTTATTCGATAACTTTATTTTATTTATTTAATGAATATTATTTTGAATATTCATTCGAGGATCTATGATTCCGTTATTTTATTTAATGAATATTATTTTTGAATATTCATTTGAGGATTTATTACTCCGTTATTTTATTTAATGAATATTATTTTTGAATATTCATTTGAGGACTTATGACTCCGCTTATTTACTAAATATTATTCTTTATTTTATTAAAGAATAATATTTTGATAATCAAACTTATTTTCGATTATTCAAATAAAGATAGTACTTTCGTATAAGTATATCTTTTGTTATTTAATATTCATTATAAGTATGAGTTTTAAAACTTCTACTTCAAATTATTTATATAGAGATTATCCTTTTGGGAATATTATTTAAATAATAATATTCAGATATTTTCTAATATATCGGGACTGATTTATTACATTAAATCAGCATTACTCCATACATTCTTAAAAATGTTTTCGAGTCTTCAAAATGATTTTAAAAGTTAGAGCGGATCCCAAAACTCATTTTTATATTTAAGATCTTCCTTTCGAAGGGGATTTAAATACTCGCTCAAAAACTTGAGGGATCCGGCTCAGTGGTGTATTTTACATTCGCAACGAGGTTGCTGGTTTTGATAAATGAATTGATTACTTACCCAACGTTCGGGAAGTAAGTCCATCTATTGAGTCGGCATAAGCAACATGGGCTCAGTGGGCGTCCATGAAAGTGTAAGTGGCTCAGTGGGAGTCCATCAAATGCGTAAGTGGCTGAGTGGCAGTCCAGCATAAGGTCCTATTGCGGCCAGGGTGATGACCAGTGGGGAATTCGTCCATCTACTAGTAGAAAAGGTTACTTATTGGTATCTTTGCCTGATCAGCAAGATATCAGGTTTATGCCAAGGTTTTCTCCTTTCCTAATTCATTGGATATTACAACTCTGTTTATAATTTTCATAACAGAGGTTTTCAAGGAGTGTATGAAATGTATATATATAGGTGTGTATATATATATCAGGACTTAATGAAGTATCTCGTAACTTCATTATTTATAATGATATTTCAAAGATTGAATCTATTCAAGTCTTATCTTGTAGTCTCATCAGTGTGATGAACTTTTGAAACTAATTATAACTTGAACGGTGGTAGTTCAAGTAGTATTCGGAAAAGATATAAGTATATTGGAGTATCTTGTAACTTAATCTTTTAAACTTATATCTAGTAAATGATTATCTTATGCAAATCAAAGATTTTCATAAAAACATTGAGACAAGGTTAGATATATGAGATCACCTTGCAACGATATTTTTATACAGTTATAAACTGGAATTCTGTGTATATTATACATGTCAGAGGATTTCAAAGATTGTGAAAAGTATATATGTATGTATATACTGAATATTTTACGACTTGGTCGCGTTAAGATATCAACTTGGTTCATTTCTTCTTAACCAAGACTTTCTTGAGTACTATGAGAATGCTCATATATTGTTAATTATTATACATATTATTTCGGTGGGCTTGTTGCTCACCCTTGCTTTCTTCTTTCATCACACAACAACAGATAGACAAGATGAACAGGATCAAGCTCCCAATTCGCGAGCGGATAGGAAACGTTCCGTAGTTTCCTGTAGGCGTTGATGCCGCCGTAGCTGATGTAGGAACTACCAATAGGCTAGGTTTTCAACTATTGATGTACTAGACTTATGTATATTATGAATTGTAATAATGGAAAAGAATATGCAAATTTATTCAGAAACCCTTTTGAGGTGTAATGACTTATAATTGTGGAATAAAATGACTTTTGTTATTTTTGGTATTCATCTCTGAGACTATAACTTGTGGTGTGTGTGTATATTGTGGGGTCACAGTACGCAGTAGTTGGTTGACTGTTAAGATTAAGTATTGATAAGGGAAATGGAACTCGTGACAACCCGAATCCCCGACCCCGAATTTGGGGGTGTTACAGAAATGGTATCAGAGCCAAGCGTTGTAAACCTTAGAGATGATGTGAGGTTAAGATAATAAGTTCACTAAGATAATAAGAACTCTTGCCAAGTTCATAGTCGGGCTACCTAACGTAGTACTGACAGTTAAAACCCTTATGGGAACCCTTATAAATATCGTGATAGAAGTGTAGTTCGTTATCGTATATGGTAGCGGGACTCCGAACCCTGAGGTTGAGGAGCAACAGCGCGATGATGTTTTATTACTAATTGGAGATCGGATTGTGGATCCGATAGAGCATCCTAACGCAGGACCGGATGATGTTCATATTGAGGATGTAGCGGTTGAGGATGTTATCCTAGAAGGGATTGTTGCTGGGGAGGATCCCGTGGAGGATCCTGACAAGAATGAATAAAGGACCACTGAGGAATTGATAACCATGGTTAGGGAACTACCAGAGGTAGGATTGGCCGGTCACTACCGGAGGTTCGTTCAAGTTTGTAAAGATAGTAGCCCTTTAACGCGGCTTACTCGTAAGACAGAAAAGTTTGAATGGACAGAGAAATGCGAGAAAAGCTTTTAAGAATGGAAGCAAAGGTTGTGACGGCCCCTATGTTGGCGTTGCCAGATGGAAAATGAGATTTTGGGATGTGTAGTGACGCTTCGTATAAGGAATTAGGGTGCTTCTTATACAGCACAACAAGGTAATCGCGTACGCGTCAAGACAATTAAGGGAATATAAAATTTGATATCCCCACCCATGAGCTTGGGCTCGTGGCAATAGTTTTGCACTAAAGATTTGAGGCACTACTTGTATAGAGAGAAGTGCGAAATTTACATTAGCCATAAGTGCTCTAGTACATTTCATGCAGGAAGAGCTCAATATGCGCCAGAGGAGGTGATTAGAGCTAATCAAGGATTACGATTATGAGATTCTTTATCATCCAGGGAAAGCCAAAATGGTGGCTAATGCCCTTAGTGTAAAGGAGAGACTCAAGATGATAATGTCTTTGGGAGAGTTGATAAGAGATTTTGAGAAAATGGAAATAGAAGTGAAGGTAACCGGAGCCGGTACCGAAAAGCTGTTGAGATTGCAATACATCCCGAATTATTGGAAAAGAACATATTATGCCAGAAAAAGTGATGAATGAAGGCAGAGAGCCAACAAATAGATAAGAGATTAATACCGAGAAAGATGATAAGGGAATAATGAGGTATTCCTACAGAACTTGGGTTCCAAATGTTCAAGAGCTTAAAGATGAAATCTTAGATGAAAGCTAGTTTGAGGAATAAGATTTAGAGCAAACCCTGAACGTAATAGTCAGGGAGGTCGCCATCAAGATAGAAGGAACCCATAACATAATGGAGTGGAAAATGAGGATTTAAAACATGTAGGATGACCCCGATTATGGGGAGAATGAGGAAACATTCAGACTAAGGAAACGGGAGTCGAGTAAGGAAAGGGGACCCGAGACGGTACTCCTATATGACAATTTATGGACCTTTTTAGACAGAACTTAGACTATTATCCCCAACCACCACCCTGAGGAAATAATGCGGTGAGAAATTCTTTCAGGTTCTTTAAGTCGCTAAGCTCTCAGAGTTCCAAGGAACAAGCTGACCCAGTCGAGGCAAGAGCCTGGCTAAAGGAAATACAGGAATCATTTGAGATTCTAAATGATTGACGAATCACAAAAGACTATTTTTGTCACTTACCCTCCTAAGAGAGAGACCACCCACTGGTGAAAGACCAAGAAAGGCACGGAGCAAGAGGTTATGATAAACTGATTAAAGTTCAGTCAAAATTTTTTTCGAGAAAATAAATTCCAAGGTTATGGAGATAGTGTAAAAGCTTTAAGAGCCAGAATAAAGGCGGACGAATATGATGAATTATGAATCTAAGATTGTAAAAGTTGTCAAGATTCGTCTGGAGGACAAGAATCCTAGAACGATGTGATGTTTGAAGTCAATGATTAGTGGGTACGTAAAATGATTGTAAGAGAAAGGAAAATAAAAAGAAACTGAAGTGAAAAGGAGCATAAAGGCAATAGAGTTTGAGGAATGATAAGGGAGTCGGGTATGAGGAATCCCTAAAGACTCGTAGTAATAGAAATAGAAAAGTATATGATCGTCAGGATGAGGATGATTCACCATGAGTTAAAGTTGATGGTTGAAGGCATAAGAGATATAGATATTGTACCCCGTTCAAGTTGGAAGGATTCGGGGAAACCTTGGGATAGTTCGAAGGATAAATAATGAGATGCGGATAGACTGAAGAGACAAGAAAGTAAGAAATTAGGAAAATTGGATGAAGGAAGTGACCTTCAAGAATGTGAAGTGTAAGACCGGTGTCATGATACCCAGAAAGGGAGACGCCAGGTATGAGAGATATCCCAACCTTGAGATGACTATTGAGATAAACAACAAGAGTAAATAAGGAATTATTAAGAAGAAGTTCACGTTGAACACGACCAATATCTTCCAGGTGTTGTCATTACCAAATTAGGAAAGAAAAGCGGATAACCGTTGTTATCTTTTGGAGGCCATATTGATTGACCTCATTTTGAATACAGATGTTATTGTAAAATTAGGCATATACTATCGAGGTGGGAATGATTGAATAAGACACCCTCATCAGGGATATATGACTTGATTTATCCATGGAAGGATGCATGTACTTTTTCTAAAGGTGGAATTAAGGATAGAACATCGGTAACTTAAAATGAATCCTAGGGGAATACATAAAGGTTGGCATTTCACCCTTAATAGGGATAGTATGAGTTTGACAGTATGAATTGGAAAGGATTAAGGTAACAACAACCTTTAAGGATCAGTGGAGAAATTTTTCAGAAGTATATAGACAATGATTCTGGTATTAGTAAATGGTATTTTGATATGCCCTGTATCTAGGGAATACAGGAGGAACGATTCAAGAATAACCTAAGAGGTTTTACAAGGAAAAAAAGTAATATTCAAAGTTCTCAAGAATAGAAATTTTGATAAAGGAAATATGACATAATTATAATGATGCCAGGTGGGCACGTGTTGAACCATAAGAAAGTATAGATCGACCCAATGAAGGTCGAGATTGGTGAAAACATGTAGGACCCAAGATAAGAGACGTCCTAAGTATGATCGAGAGTCAGTTGTGACCATGTTAACCTCTAAAAGACCGAGGCAATAACTTGTGGAAAAATGGTGATATATTTTTTCACCAAAGCGTAAGGAAGAGCATTTTCATGCAAGTAGTGATTGGAAATGAGGTAGAAAATTTAGTTGAAGATCATTTAAAAGACATTGATTGTAAGGAAATTTTACTATCAGGAAAGGCCAAAGAGGTGGCCAACACTTTAAGTATAAAAGGACAATCATAGGCGCTCGTGGCAGAGGAATATAGTGATAATGGTTGAAGCCGTGAAGGTTGTATTATGGTTTGGAAGATTAACGTTCCTTCTGATGACTGTGCAATACCCAACCGTAATAGTAGTTTGGTAAAGGTTTAATTCGTGTAATCGCCATGAGCGGGCTATCTATCTTAGAAGGTCCTGTCTTGAGAATAATCCAGGACCATGTTTCAAAAAGGACTAAACGAACCTTTGAGTTAAGTCTTCTATTGAAGGCATATGATTAGGAATGGTATTAACCTGCTATCGTTGTTTTGATTGAAACTCTTCTGCAATTTTATCTGCTTCATGTCATGAAAGTACGTCAGGATCTGGAGTGTTCTTCATGAATTATGAATGGTGATTATGTTAACTCCTTAGAAGAATTTGATACGACAGGTATGGACTCCGTATGGTTAACTATTAAGATCCAAGGAAAATGAATGACTACAGTGGGTCAGCGATGGACCATAGTAATGCAGCAATGATTCTGCGAGTAATGAGTCGATTACAACCGTAAGAGTTGTATTAGAATGGATGTTGAGATTGAGTACCACTAATCGGGTCGTGGTGATGTATAAGTTATCATTGATAGACTAATTAAGTCGATTATCTACCTATTGAATATTTATTCCTTCTTAGGAATAGAGAGTCGTATTACTATACGAAGAAGGTTGTGGTGCAAGCATAGAATTCTAGTAACGATGATGTCTAGAATGAAATCCAAGATTCGATTTTCGATGTCAAGGGAGTTTCAAAGGTGATTGTGTATAAGCTCGAGGAAGAGCATGGGTCCATAGAATGATAGACGGAATATTAAAAATAATTAGGCATGTGAAATACGATGCTATAATGCTTAATGTTGATTTATATACATATATGTTTTGTTCTCCTATGATAAACCTCTATAGTTCAGAGATAGATTTCAAGCCAGATATTTTGTGGCAGTATATATTTTAATATATATACAATTCTCTTCAATTCATTCTTTTCTCTCCTTTTCATTTCATGTAAGCTGAGAAGAACAACCCTTCCAGAAGGGGAGGTATTGCCGAATGACTATCTATCTGTGTGATAGAAGCCTAGTAGGATACCATCTATTGTTTAATTGCTTGCCAAGTACTAAAGGCTGGCCACCTTCTGTACTACTATGTGATATAAAAAGTGTTCATGATCATAGTGATCTCTCAACAAATTCCTTTACTTCTATATGATGGATCAAGGTTTCGAAGATAGAAGCAGCTAGGAAGGAAGTAGTATCAGTACGGTGGTATTCTGATTCTAACACGTTCGTGATACTAAGGTTGACGTGGTTATTAAAAGGTTATAGAACGCTAACGAGCAAAAGTGTAACCAGTATAGTATTATGTACGGAAGATAGTAACGACTACGAACTGGAAAAGAATGGGTATTGAGAAGCAAAAACTATAATGCTAGAAGCTATGATGAGAGTCAGTGCAATAGACTTGAAAGAATTTAGAATGATCACTTAACGCGAATTAAGTTTTCTCACGATAATTGATCGTATGTTAGTATCGAGGTATCGCCTTATAAGATCCTTGAGGGAAGACAATGTCGATCTCCCTTATGATAGGATGGAGTTGGAGAGCGCAAGATGCTCGGACCAGCAGTGGTCCAAAGGACCAAGGATATAATAGATTTAATCAGAGGACGGCTGGTAGTAGCCCAAGATGGGCACACAAAGTATGTTGATTTGACACAAAAGGACAATGAATAGGAAGTAGGGGACCTAGTGCTGTTATAGGTATTCCCTTGGAAAGGATGGATGAGGTTCGGAAATAAAGGAAAGCTAAGCCCACGAATTGTTGGACCCTTTGAGGTATTAAGACGTATTGGGAAGTTAGCATATGGGCTAGCCCTACCCCCGAACATGTAGCAAGTTCATAACGTGTTCCACGTATCAATATTAAGGAAGTATAATTCGGATGCCAGACAAATAAGGGCATATGAGCGCATAGACATGTAACCCGACGTAACCTATATGGAGCAACCAGGAAAGGTTATAGGTTGAAAAGGAACAAGTGCTTGGGAGAAGGGCTATCAAACTAGTCAGAATTTGATGGTAGAACCACAATGTGGGAAAATTGACTTGAGAGTTAGAAAGTGCAATGCTAAGAGAGCATCCCTATTCATTTTCTATCCGATTCCGGGACGGAATCCTTTTAAGGATGGGAGACTGTAATAACCCCAATTTTTGGAATTTTTGAAACCCTTATGAATAGTGATTTTGCTGATTATGCTGAATAAGAAAACTTTTCATACCACACTATGTAGGGGTTCTTTTATTGATCTTCTGAGATATTATTAGTACTCTATGTGGTAAATAAGTGTATGTAAAGATCGTCAGAATCCAAATCCGAGCACTTTGATTTTTCCCGAAAATCCACCAGATACCGAAAGAATTGAGTATAAGGTAACATGGTTAAAGGGATTTAAATTCAAGGATTATAAGAGAGGATCATTAAAGGATTATAAGATATTGAGAAAGATTTAGGGGAACCCAAGTAATAAGATCCCGGATGTGATCCCTCAAACAACGAAAGAGAACAGAGTTAAGCGAACCGTAAAACAAATAAACGACCAAGGGACAAGCACATACAAGTAGAATGGGAAGGAAGCTTCCCAAAAAAGCTAAAACAAGTGGTTAAAAGAGAAGGTGACATCATCAAACCTTAAGGGAAAGACATGTGGCTTCGAGGTGAGGTCATCCAAGTGATGTCATCACTTTATCAAAGCAATCTCCACCAAGTATTCATTTCACAAACACCAAAATCAAAAGCAACCAAAACAAACTCATTTCTCTTCTTCCCCCATCTATTGCTCTCGGCTTTTCCATGAAAAGCAAAGGAAAAATTTCAAAAATCAAGCTACACACCTTCATAATTCAAGAGGTTTGTTTCTTTAGCTTCCATAATTCATAACTTAGATGAGCCATAAGTTTAAGCTCAAGATTCCATGTTTAACATAGCTAATCAATTCATCAAAGTTCTTGGTGAATAGTGTTTTTCAAGAACTTCAAATTTTGTTCTTGAGTTTTTGTTTAGATTAAGCTTTGGTAAGGACTTTCAAGGGTGATTCCAAGCTCCTTAGTTACTTTTACTCACCAAGGAAGGTATAATCTCATACCCTAGCCCTACTTTTTTATATTTAGAGTTTTTGTGTTGGAAATGGTTCATGAGAAGCTTGATTATTGTGTATTTAGAGATGTGTTGGTTTTGTGATGTGTTTGGAGTTGTAAATTTTGTTGATTAGTTAAAGAACTTATGTAAGCTTTTAGTTCATGATTGGGAAGTAGTGTAAATTGGAAATATTGAGTTGTTGGGGCTGTTGTAGCATTGTATGTATGGAGTTTGGTTGTATGGTTGAATTGTGGTTCATTGGTGGTTGATTTGGAGTAAGATTAAAATTGGTAATCGCGTAAACATAGCCGTCGTAATATCCGATTTACTTTAGACTGTTTTGTTCTTAACATCAGGACCCGAGAACTCACTGTTAGGTTTTGACCACTGCCATGATTAGATAGTTCATGTTACGAGCTTCGTTTTGATATGTGGTTCGTTTGAATCCGATGTACGGTTTAGGAGAAACGACCGTTTTAAGTAACGGCGTTTCGCGAACAAACCATTACCCCTTTCCTTACTTTGAAACCTTGGTTAAGGACTTTAAATGACTAATTGGGATATGAAACAATTATGTTAAGTGGATTAGGCAGTTGGTAAGGTACTCGCGAAAGAATCGCCTTAAAACTCTTAATGGTTAATTTATTAAAAATGGTGGAGCCGAGGGTACTCGAACGACTTAGGTGATTCGTTAAGCGTAGGAGTGACCATAAGCGAACGTTAGGATTCAATTGGTTAAAGTCTAGTTTCTTAAGCGACCGGGGTTTAATTCCAACTTAGGTTGTTGTTCATAGGTTATCGGACCCACTCTAAGCTTAAGTCTATCCGGGAGCACTCAGGCAAGTTTTCTACCTGTTATACTGTTGTGGTGATGTATATATGTATATGCATTATCTTGTGATAGATGCATGTTGGTTAATTAGCAAATTTTGCGATATATTAAAGCATGCTGAGATGGTATATATATGCATGTCTGTTTCATAATCTGGTTATCTATCTGTTAATTTCAATGCTTATAGTTGCATAATACCTATGCTAGAGATAAGCAGTAGTTGCGTATACCCTTAGTATAGGGGACCCAAAGGTGAACATTTTTCTAAACCGGGAGTCGATGTTCCCGAGTATAATATATATATATATATATATATATATATATATATATTGATATAGTTTTTAAAACTATTAATCGAATAAGGTTTATTTGATAACTTTATTTTATTTATTTAATGAATATTATTTTGAATATTCATTCGAAGATTTATGACTCCGTTATTTTATTTAATGAATATTATTTTTGAATATTCATTCGAGGATTTATGACTCCATTATTTTATTTAATGAATATTATTTTTGAATATTCATTTGAGGATTTATAAAATAAAGAATAATATTTCGATAATCAAACTTATTTTCGATTATTCAAATAAAGATAGTACTTTCGTATAAGTATATCTTTGGTTATTTAATATTCATTTCAAGTATGAGTTTTAAAAGTTCTACTTCAAATTGTTTATATAGAGATTATCCTTTTGGGAATATTATTTAAATAATAATATTCAGATATTTTCTAATATATCGGGACTGATTTATTTCATTAAATCAGCATTACTCCAAACATTCTTAAAAAAAATTCGAGTCTTCAAAATGATTTTAAAAGTTAGAGCGGATCCCAAAACTCATTTTTATATTTAAGATCTTCCTTTCGAAGGGGATTTAAATACTCGCTCAAAACTTGAGGGATCCGGCTCAGTGGTGTATTTTACATTCGCAACGAGGTTGCTGGTTTTGATAAATGAATTGATTACTTACCCAACGTTCGGGAAGTAAGTCCATCTATTGAGTCGGCATAAGCAACATGGGCTCAGTGGGCGTCCATGAAAGTGTAAGTGGCTCAGTGGGAGTCCATCAAATGCGTAAGTGGCTGAGTGGCAGTCCAGCATAAGGTCCTATTGTGGCCAGGGTGATGACCAGTGGGGAATTCGTCCATCTACTAGTAGAAAAGGTTACTTATTGGTATCTTTGCCTGATCAGCAAGATATCAGGTTTATGCCAAGGTTTTCTCCTTTCCAAATTCATTGGATATTACAACTCTGTTTATAATTTTCATAACAAAGGTTTTCAAGGAGTGTATGAAATGTGTATATATATAGGTGTGTATATATATATCAGGACTTAATGAAGTATCTCGTAACTTCATTATTTATAATGATATTTCAAAGATTGAATCTATTCAAGTCTTATCTTGTAGTCTCATTAGTGTGATGAACTTTTGAAACTAATTATAACTTGAATGGTGGTAGTTCAAGTAGTATTCGGAAAAGATATAAGTATATTCGAGTATCTTGTAACTTCATCTTTTAAACTTATATCTAGTAAATGATTATCTTATGCATATCAAAGATTTTCAGAAAAATATTGAGACAAGATTAGATATATGAGATCACCTTGCAACGATATTTTTATACAGTTATAAACTGGAACTCTGTGTATATTATACATGTCAGAGGATTTCAAAGATTGTGAGAAGTATATATGTATGTATATACTGAATATTTTGTGACTTGGTCGCGTTAAGATATCAACTTGGTTCATTTCTTCTTAACCAAGACTTTCTTGAGTACTATGAGAATGCTCATATATTGTTAATTATTATACATATTATTTCGGTGGGCTTGTTGCTCACCCTTGCTTTCTTCTTTCATCACACAATAATAGATAGACAAGATGAACAGGATCAAGCTCCCAATTCGCGAGCGGAGAGGAAACGTTCCGCAGTTTCCTGTAGGCGTTGATACCGCCGTAGCTGAGGTAGGAACTACCAATAGGCTAGGTTTTCAACTATTGATGTACCAGACTTATGTATATTATGAATTGTAATAATGGCGAAGAATATGTAAATTTATTCAGAAACCCTTTTGAGGTGTAATGACTTATAATTGTGGAATAAAATGACTTGTGTTATTTTTGGTATTCATCTCTGAGACTATAACTTGTGGTGTGTGTGTATATTGTGGGGTCACAGTACGCCGTAGTTGGTTGACTATTAAGATTAAGTATTGATAAGGGAAATGGAACTCGTGACAACTCGAATCCCCGACCCCGGATTTGGGGGTGTTACAACACATCTAGATGATATCTATGGAATACTGAAAACTCATGAACTAGAGATGGAGCAAAGAAGCAAGAGAAAAGGATCTAAATCTAGACCAGTAGCTTTCAAAGTTGAAGAGAAGCCAAAAGAGAAAGCTAGGAGAAAAAGCTACTTCAAAGGAAAAGCTATGATTGCAAAGTCAGATACTGAATCAAACTCTGATGATGACTTAAATACTGATAGTGAATCAGATACTGATAGGGATCATGACAATAATGAAGACATGGATTAAATGGCTTATTGGTTAAAGGCTTCAAGAAGATGGTCTACAAGAACTTCAAGTAAGGAAAAAAAATTCCAGAAAAGGATCTAGTTCCTCCAACTCTGATAAGAGGAACAACAAAAAAAATACTGATTGGAAGGAATCAAGATCTGTAAAACTTGACAAGTCAAAGGAGTGATGTTACAACTGTGATGGAATTAGACACTTCATAGCTGACTGCATGAAACCCGGAACTGAGAAGAAACAAGCCTTGATCTCAAAGAAGAAAAACTGGGATGATTCATCAGAATCAGATGATGAGGTCAATTATGCTCTCATGGCAAATGCTGATGCTGAGGCTGATAATGCTGAATTAAAGGTACATCAGACTGTTCTTGCTTTTGATACTGATGATATCTATGAATTAAGATTATTTCTTAAGACTCTACATGTTAGTTATAGGGATCAAACCTTAGAGAATAATAAAATCAAGAGTGAAAACTCCGAGTTAAAGAAAAGGAATAATAACCTAGAAATTGAGTTGTTTTCCATGATAGAAATTCAAAAAGAAAGAGATAATGTTGTTTATGTTAAAGAAAAATTATTAGAAAAACATGATTATCTAGAAAAGGAGTTAGCTAAAGAAAGAGAGGTTATTAAACTTTGGACTAACTCAGGAAAAACAACTCAGGAAATTTTAGAGAATGGCTGTTGGGGATCAGGATTAGGATATGCTGCTAGATCTAATTTTGATAAGAAAATTGAAAAAGAAACTGAGAAAACTAAACCAGTAAATACTGATAGCAAGGTCAAACTGAACAAGGTTCAGATAAATATTGTTAAGTTTAATCCAAGTGCTAATACTGTCAAGTCAATTTTTGAGGAAGGCTCAACCTCAGCACCTAGATCAAACTTAACTTCCGATAAGAGTGAACAGGTTCACACAAAATCATTAAATATTAGTTCAATGACTCAGAAACAGCTTAAGCAAAAGCTGAAGGATTTACACATGAAAGACAAGAAGAAAAGGCCTAGGAAAAATAGAAATGGCAAGGTAGGTGTTAATAAAAATGATAATTATGTAACTCCTCCCAATGCACCTAGAAAGACCTGTTTGAACTGTGGTAGTACTAATCATCTTGCTAATTCTTGCAGGAAGAATAAAGAGATAAATACTTTTCCTTCCAAATCAGAGTTTTGGAATAAAACAATTAGATATAAACCACAGAGTCCTTATTTTCATTGTGGTTGTGTTTGGGACTCTATTTATACATGTAAAGAGTATCACAGTTTGTATTATGATTATTATAAACTGAAGCCCTATTTAATTAAAGAAAAATCTGTTTCCGCATGTATAAATACTGATATTAAGATGTTAACATAAATTCTAATAAAAATTCTTTTGTTGCATATGTTAACAAACTTAAAAAGGCCAAAGGATCCAAGCAAGTATGGGTCCTTAAAAATATTAACCGATTTAAATTACTAATTGCAGAGTAACAGGAGGAATACTCTAGTATTGGATAGTGGATGCTCAGGACACATGACTGATTATAAATCCCTGCTATCAGAATTCGAGGAGAAAGCTGGCCCAAGTGTTTCTTATGGAGATGGCAACTTAGGAAAAATCTTGTGATATGGAAAAATTAAAGTTGGAAATGTCATCATTGAAAATGTAGCTCTGGTTGTAGGACTCAGGCATAATTTGATCAATGTGAGTTAGATCTGTGACATAGGTTACCATGTCAACTTCTATGAGGAGCATTGTGAAATTGTCAGTAAGTTTGATGACAAAATTGCAATGACTGGTGTTAGACATGGTAGTTTATATGAAGCTAGGGTCTCCAAAAATACTGATAAATTAGAAGTTTGTCTACTTAGTAGAGCATCTGTTGAAGACAGCTGGAACTGGCATAAAAGACTTTCTCACCTCAACTTCAACAATATCAATGAACTTGTGAGGAAAGATCTTGTGAGAGGATTGGGAAATGCAGTTTTTACTCCTGATGGCTTATGTGACTCATGCCAGAAAGCCAAGCAAAGGAAAACATCTTTCAAGACTAAAACGGAATCCTCCATTCTTGAACCATATCATCTATTTCATATTGATCTCTTTGGTCCAGTAAATGTTATATCAATTTCCAAGAAGAGGTATGCACTCGTAATTATTGATGAATATACAAGATACACATGGGTGTATTTTCTGCACACCAAGGATGAATCCCCATCCATTCTTCTTGATCATGTAAGAGAGCTGAAAAGGGATCAACATACAAATTGAATAACATCAGAAGTGATAATAGAACTGAGTTCAAGAATAGCTCTATGGAAGAGTTCGGAAAACTCAAGGGGATAAAACAAGAGTGTTATGCTCCTGAAATTCCACAACAAAATGGAGTTGTTGAAAGGAAGAATAAACTCTTATAGAAGCTGTAAGAACCATGCTAGAAGAAGCAAGATTGCCTACCTACTTATGGGCTGAGGCTGTGCAAACTGCTTGCTTTACACAAAATGCAACATTAATAAACATGCATGGAAAAACACCATTTGAGATTGTGAAGGGAAAGAATCCAAATTTTAAGTACTTTCACATTTTTGGTTGTAAGTGTTTTGTTCTTAAACCTTATCTGAAGCAGTTGACCAAGTTTGATCTAAAAGCTGATGAAGGAAATTTTATGGGATATCCATTGTCTACAAAAGCCTTCAGAGTTTATAATATGAGAACAAGAACAGTCATGGAATCTACATGTATCTTTTGATGACAAAAAGATAACAGGTCTAGAAGATGCAGATGACCATGATAAATTGAGATTTGAAAATGAAGTACCTTATGCTGAAATTTTAAATCATGATCCTGATACAGTAAATCCTGATATCACTCAAAGCTCTGATGATCCACATGAAAGTGGAAATTCTTCTAACACTGAAGCATATGTTGAGGGGGAGCAACATGATTCAAATCCAGAGACTTCTATAAGTGATTCAACTCAAGAGACATCAGTAGATAGATCATCAGACTCAAATTCCTCAAACTCTGATGAGTTAAATGTTGAAAAAAATGGAACACTGATTTAGGGGGAGCATCATGAAATAATAGTGGTACTAGTCAAAGAAATAACAGAGAGTTCATGGATCAAGGGGAGGTTCTTCTTCAAGGAATCAACTTCCATCTGCAAGAAAATGGTCTAAATCACACATACCTGACTTAATCATTGGAAATCCTGACAATGGTGTAAGAAGTAAAAAAGCCACTCAAAATGAATGTCTATACCATTCTTTTCTATATCAAACTGAACCCAAGAAGGTGGAATAAGCTTTTGAAGATGCTGACTAAGTTACAGCAATGCAAGAGGAGCTTAATAAATTTGAAAGGAACAAAGTCTGGACTCTTGTGCCAAGACCAAAGAACAGATCTGTACTTGGCACAAAGTGGGTGTTCAGAAACAAAAGTGACAGTGAGGGCATTGTTATAAGAAACAAAGCAAGACTGGTTGTAAAGGGCTGTTCACAACAAGAAGACATTGATTATGATGAGACATTTGCTCCAGTTGCAAGGCTTGAGGCAATTACAATCTTTCTAGCCTATGCTGCTCACAAGAAGTTTAAGGTGTTCCAAATGGATGTAAAGAGTGCATTTCTAAATGGAGAACTCAAAGAGGAAGTTTATGTTGAACAGCCTCCAGGGTTCATTAATCCAAAGTATCCAAATCATGTCTACTTACTGGATAAAGCACTCTATGGACTGAAACAAGTTCCAAGGGCCTGGTATGAAACACTTGCTCTATTTTTGCTAGAAAGTGGTTTCACAAGAGGTACAATTGACAAAACCATGTTTTATAAATACCATGGTAAGGACTTGTTATTAGTACAGATATATGTTGATGATATCATTTTTATCTACTAATGATAAACTCTATGAGAGATTTGTAAAGCTAATGCAGTTCAGGTATCAAATGAGTATGATGGGAGAATTGAGTTACTTTTCGGGGTTACAAGTTAAACATACTAATGAAGGGATCTTCATAAATCAATCCAAATACACCAGGAATTTGCTCAAAAGATTTGGAATGCAAGACTACTCAACTGCATCAACTCCCATGGCCACTGCAACCAAGCTATATTTAAATATTGGTTCTTCAGTAGATATAACTAACTACAGAGGTATGATTGGCTCACTCCTATATTTGAGTGCTAGTAGACCTGATATCATGTATGCTACCTGCCTCTTTGTAAGGTTCCAAGTTGATCCAAGAGAACCTCATCTATTAGATCTATTAGCTGTAAAAAGAATTTTTAAGTATCTCAAAGGCACCATGAATCTGGGATTATGGTATCCTAGAGATTAAAATTTTAAGCTAATTGAATATTCAGATGCTGATTTTGCAGGATGCAAAATAGACAGGAAAAGCACTTCTTGAAGCTGCCAATTTCTTGGTGGAAGATTAGTTTCTTGGTATAGAAAGAAACAAAAGTCAGTTTTCATATCAACTGAAGAAGCAGAATATATTGCTGTAAGAAGATGTTGTGCTCAGATTCTATGGATGAAGAATCAGTTACTGTATTATGGGTTAGATTATTCTGATATTCCTATATATTGTAATAATCAAAGTGCTATTGCAATGACAGGAAATCCAGTGCAGCATTCAATGACTAAATACATCAGCAGCATGTACCATTTCATAAGGGAATATGTGGAAGCAGGTAAAGTGGAATTGGTCTTTGTTCCAATAGATCAGCAAGTAGCAGATATATTCACCAAGCCTCTTTGTGAAGCTACTTTCACAAGATTGGTGAATGAATCAGGAATGATATCAGGACATTTCTCAAACTCTGATAATTAAGACATAATTGCTGATAATTGAAGCATGGTATATTATTATGTGTCAGTATTTGTTAGATATTGATTGTTGTGCTAAATTCTGATGCCATGATAACATGCAAATTAACTTCTGTGAATTCTAGCTGATAGATGCATGTTAGAACTACTAATTATACGTATATGCTCTGATATTAGTTAAACTTGCTTTGACTGATAGATCTTGACAGTAGTTGTTAAATTCTGATATTGGTCAAACTTGTGTTGACTGATAAATCCTGATAGTTGTGATAAAAATATTGATAATGGTCAAACCATGATTAACTATTATATTTCATTGACTATTTTGAATTTATTCGAAATAAATGGTTACTCAGTATTTTTAATTAACAGTGAGTTAGTGGAATATCTTTTAATTGCTTATTTGGGTTAAATTTTAATGTAAGTATCTTTTAACTCTTGAGTACTTATATTGGGAATAGGAATTTAAAAAGGGAAATTACTTTTTGTTTACCTAGATACGCGTAATAGTGTATGCATGCAATGTTTAATTGTTACAATGGTAATCAAGGGTCTTTTCAGTTTCTATCTCTTCTGCTATATATACAAACCCTCCACTTCCAAAACTTTTCACTGCCTTTTCATACACAACTCCTCATCTTCTCAAATATTTTGTCCAAAAGTTCAAAAACATTCATAAAAAATGGCTCAACCCCAATTCTACACTCGCACTGAGGGTGGAGTTTACTATCTTGCTTTCAATTTAAAATAGGGTCATGTCTACTATGACCCTTGGGGACTTAGAGTCAAGATCAATCACCAAATCTATAATCATCATGACGTTCCATCGTCAATCTTTGAGCAACTGTCTTTTGATCAACAAATTGATCTCTGGTTCTTTCAACTGCAAATTGTTCTCGAAGAGGAACGTCGGGCCAAATAGGCTCTTGAGTTACAAGAGAATATCATTTTTCTTGCAGGCTCAATGTCAAGGATTTATCATCGCAGGGCGATGAGGACAGAACAGGATGCAAAGAGGCAAAAGAAGTTTGAGTAGTTTAGGTTAAGTTAGGTTTTTATGTTTAGAAATCTAAATCTTGTACTCATCTTCTTAAATATTGAAATATCTTTTGCCTTCGTTGACTTTTTAAGTGAATGAATGTTTACTGTCTTGTGTGTGCTTGAATGATTATAATTGTTAATATTCTAATCAGTACTGAATGCTTAATTTCAGAAATTTTTCAATAATGCATGTGTTCAACTAATCCTTGTTTGAGTTGCATGTGCTTACTTTAGTATAGATTGAGCACATTACAGGAAGAAACTAATGTCACAGAAGAATTTTATGAAAAATTTAATTCTTATCTCATAATTATAATCTTTGAGTGTTATGTTCTATCAAAATTCTTTGAAACTTTCTTTTTCTCACCAAGAAAGTTGTCCACACTCAATCTCAATATCATAAATCTTATATCTTAAATTTCTTCTTACAATTGAAACACTTTAATCCATTTCTCAAATGTTTCCAAAAATCAAGTGACATAGTTCTTGAAATTATATTCACTACTCAGAAACATCATTAAGTTGGTTAGAGACTATATATTGAGGTACATCTTAATGATACTAACAGAGACACAGGGTTTTCATCTATTTTTTATACTTAGGCTAGAGGGAGTATTTGTTTGTGTTTGGTGTTGTTATATTGATCGTGCACGTATATAATTTTGGACTGACATTTTTATCTATTTTTTCTAAAGTTTCTATTATTGAGGATCGTGTTTATTTATATTACTTTTGCTTAGATTTTAGTTTAGATATTGGTGTATTTTTGGTTGATTTATTGAAAATGATGTGACGTTTATTATAAGTATGTTGCACTGGTGTTTAGTGTATTTTCGGTTATACTGAGCAAAAGCAACAACTTCTTGTTGTATTGCATTTCAAAGAAAGAGAGATAATTGTAGCTAGCACATTTTCTTACAAAGATCTTAAACTGATTATGAACAATGTGTTGCTCTCACTCTGTACCTTAATATCCCTCATTTCTTGATTCTTACTAATTTTTACGAGAGGACTGACACTTATTTTTTTGCAAAATGCTATATGGAAAAATCAAAGACTATATAGCTTGATTTTCCTCGTGTCGCATCAACGTGAGTTTTTAAAGCTTTTTAACATATTTTTTTGTATTTAATAAATGTTTTAATATGTGATTTTTGTAAACTTATTTTTATGCAGTGACAGTGGATTGCTTGCGGTATCAGTCGCAGAGCATTTGGTTAGGGGGTGTACAGTTTCCTGATCTTTCTTACAATATATCCACCTATAAATCTAGGATTTCTTTTTGTATGTATTCCTATGCAATTGCAAAGAAAATTTATTACTATAAAAGCGAGTCTGAGTATGTTGAATATCGTGATGGAGAAGAGCAAAGCCCTCCCAAAAAGACTTTACCAAAAAGGACTAGAGGTGGAAAAGTTCAATTCAAAAAGAGAAAGACATGACAAACTCTCCGGATATCAAGTAGCAAATATGAAATTTTACTTGTGAATGCTGATTTGTCGTATTATATGGTAGTTTCTAATGACTTTGGATTTCTTGTTAAGTAATAGTTATTTTGATGTATAACTTATGAAATTTGAATGTCAATTTATTTTCTGAAACCATTATCAAATAGTTTTAAAATATATTGAATTGGATCTTATAATTTTAGTTCTTTAGTGTTTCATTTTCTTGCAGATTTTTATATTCTCAAGTTTATTTAAAAGTCATACTTATAGTAAAATATAAATTTGAAGTTGAATTTAGTTGCACGGATTGTTGATTTTAGTTGCACACATAGTTCGATTTTAGTTGAACTTAGTTTCAACTGATTATATGACTAAGGTATATGGTTAAAATCATAAACTTGTTCCCAACTGGATAAACAGTTTCGTTATAGGCAGGAACCATTGTTTCCTTCTTGTAATAAGGCCAACAGTAATTATAAGTATCGAGATTACATTTATGAAAGACAACAATAGCATGGGCACAAGGAACTTGATCCATCTGGAATCTACAAGTAGATAAATTGTTTTTTTATTACAGTTGTTGCTATAATTTATTTATCTTTAATATAAGTTGATTGGAGTTGCCAGCACTATTGCATATAGTTTCATAAAGGATGGATTTAGTTGCATTTTTATATTCAAGTTAAATTTTGTTCTAGAGGAGTTGATTATAGTAGAACACAGTTGCTAACATGGTTGCATATAGTTGCAACATTTGTTTCAATTTCAAATTAGAGCTTAAGTTAACAATTCTAATACATTTAACAGTTTTAATAGTTTTAGTAGCTAGGCTTTTCATCTTAAATAGCACTTTGAAATTATATCAGTTATGATTTTAAAAAAAAATATCCAAAACGTTACACGATACTAGTTTTGATGAAGCACCCCTTTTCAGCCAGCGGAACCATCAAGTAGCGTTCACTTGTTGAACCTTTTACTGCTATTATTATTATTTTTATTATTTTCTATTATGTTGTTTTGAGGCCACAAATACCACTTAAAGTTACGCTTTTTAGAATTTTTATTATTTAACTTATTAAATATGAAAAATTGTACCCTAATTTAAAATTTTTAACAATTTAAGGGGAGTACGCTAATTTAAATTTTTTAACATTTTAGGGTTCACCTACCCCTTTTGAGTTTTAGAAATATATAAAAATAAATTAATAAATACACTTATTTAGGTTTTAGGGTTTAAGGTTTAGGGCCTAAACCCTAATATATTCTAGGTTTAGGGCCATCGGCCCTACCCTATGAACCATATGTAAACTAAAATGTTAATTTTTTTTAACATTTTAGGTTCATATACCCCTTTTGGGTTTTAAAAATATCAAAAAATGAATTAATAAATACAGTAATTTAGGGTTTAGGGCCTTTAGAGCAAATCCAAATAGTGCCTTAAATTGTTGTCCTAAACTATAATTTGAGGCATTTTAATTAATTAGATACTCCAACAATGTCCTAGTGGTGCCTTAAAACACTAGGACATCCATCAAATGCCTCATTTTTAAGGCCCTACTAGGGATGCCTTATTTTAATTTTTTCAATAAAAAATTTGCTTCCCTCCTTTTTTACACATATCTTCTCTCTCATCTTTTCCATTCCCTCCAAATATAATATTATTTTAATGATAAGACACAACTATAAGGCATTATTTTTAGAGTGCATAAATGAGAATATTGTCCCAAATTACTAGGACATCATATTTTATAATATATTTAAGACATCTCTTAGGACACTCTTGAACTTGCTCTTAGGCCCTAGAGCCTTAACCCTAATGTGTACAAGGGTTTAGGGGTGTTAGGCCCTAAACCCTAGGAACCTTATGTACACTCAAATGTTAAATTTTTCAACCTTTTAGGGTCCACGTACCCCTTTTGGATTTTAGAAATATTTTAAAAAAAATTATCTAGCGTGCACTTGTTAAGTAAACATAAATAATAAGATGTACCAGTAAATAGTAAACCAACTCATGTGACATTTAGTATCACTTATTATATTTTATGGTAATTTAGCTGTATATGAAGGTAAATGTAGTTGCATACCTTTTGATTATAGTTGATTTTATAATTATTTAACTTACATACAAGTTGATTATAGTTGCTAAAATTACTGTATATAGTTGCATAAGGGTTAAGATTAGTTGCATTTGCATATTCAAGTTAAATGTTGTTCTAGTAGTTGATTATAGTAGAACACAGTTGTTAACATGGTTGCATATAGTTGCAACATATGTTTCAACTTCAAATTAGAGCCTAAGTTGACAATTGCAATACATTTAACAGTTTTAATACTTTTAGCAGCTATGGTTTCCATCTAAAATAGCACTCTGAGACGATACACCGGTTTAGGTTTTAAAAAAAAAAATCAAAATATTATATGATTCTAGTTTTGAATAGAGCGAAATATTTTCAAATGTCAACTAACAGTCAAATATATTAAAATTTTATCCATGTACAAAATAAATTAAATGGAATTTCAATACATTGTGGCAACCATAAACAATGTAACACCATAAACAACTAATTCTTCATTGTGTTATGACATGTTTTCCGATTATGTCCACTTTAATTACATTTCCCACATTTCATTTGTTTGAATGAATTTTTCTTTCCCTCCCAAAAAGCTTTGCATCTTCTTTTTTTTGGTCTACCAACTCGAATTTTACCTTCGGGAGGATAGACTATCAATGATCTTACATTGTCTGGTACTTCCCAGCTGTCTTTCCGGGAATTTTTGTTTTCCGTACTTATGCATAGAGATTGATAAGTGGCATTTTATACCACTTAGAACGTCTTAAAATGGCTTAAATTGGTGTCTTGAAATCAAGTATTTTGTGTATTTGATGCATTTTTCTAGTGTTTATGCATTTCAGGGTATTAGTTTCATTTCGGGGGAGTAATCATCAAGAATAAGCCTTGGCATGTGTTCATCATTGAGAGAGAGAAGAAATGGGCAGATTACGGCGAAGGAACGGAGCAAACTCAGGAATTTTCCAGAAGGGTCCTGAGCGCCCGCTCAGCTATGCTGAGCGGCCGCGCAGGGTCGGGGAAAAATAATAATTTATTTTAGGACTTCTATTTCTATTTGGCTTCCACTTCTATGTAATCTGAGTTTTATGGGACTATTATATAAGTAGATTTGGAGATGTTTTCACGAGGGAGGATCGTGGTATTACGCAAGGAGCGAAGGAGATAAGGAAGAAGACCGTTTAGTGCACAGCAACGAAGAGGAAGCATATTTTCTTGTGATTCTTGTTTCGTTGTAATGTTGGATGCTAGTTTTCTTACCTTGAACCTATTTACTCTTGTGACGTACTCTGATTTAATATAATTAGTTTAGTTATTATTTTCTTGTGTTTGTTTATCATGATTTCATATGAACCCATGATGACGATAAGTGCTATTATGGGCTAATCGTGATCATGGGGTTGCAACGGATTTATTATGGAATTCTTTAGTTAATTGTTTAATACTTTAGTGTGTGATGATTGTATGATATCTAGTTTTGGTTGTGCGTATTCGTCTTATGTGCGTCGCGAACATATAAGATAGGGTGTTAATCTCTTGTGAAGCGACGGTGGATCTTGAGATTTAGAACTTGCCATGCTAGCATAGGTTCATGTACGTTGTGCATGATTAGTGGGTAACTCTAACAGTTTTATTTGCCCTATGTAATCAAAAGGAATAACTTGTGCTTAAATCTTTGTGTTGTCAATTTCTGTAGACATATAGGAACTCAACATAATTGATGACTATTCAACTTCTATCTTGATTGTGGATGTTGGTAGAATGGTATTAGTACAATGAAAGTTGGCTTTTATCAGTTTGTGTTATTCGATTAATATCATCACTGTCACATGCTAAAGGTAATAACAATGACTATTGAAGGAAGTAGTAATGAAGTTGTGATCTCATGAATGTTTTATTATTGATAATTTGAAGTGTTAATTAAGTGATTAATTAAGTAGTTAATTGTAGTTAATATTTAGTCAACAATTCTAAGTGTTAGTGTCTTAACATTGAGAAGTAATCATACAGTGGTGAGTGAGTTTAATTAGACAATAAATTAGTCTGAGTCTCTGTGGGAACGAACTAGAAAGTATTCTATATTACTTGCAAACGCGTATACTTGCGTGAATATTAGCGTGTGTTTTCGCTCTAACAAGTTTTTGGCGTCGCTGCCGGGGACTCGGCGTATTTGTTTAGTTTATGTACTTACCATCATTGGTCATTAGGACTCAGTGATTAGGACGTTGCAGTTACTTATTGTTTCCGGTTGTGTTTCAGGTACTTTAGCAAGCGTTTATGCAAACTCGTTCTCGTACTCGCAAGAGGACTTTAGATACAGCTGAGGAGACAGACGAAGTTCTTGATATTCCGGAGAAGTTAGATTTTGAAGATTCGGATTCAGGAACTGAGTGGAAAGAACCAGTAAACATGGGTGATCGTATTATTCAAGCTGATCCAGCTCTTATGAATTTTTCTCGGCCAAAAATTGATGACATTCAGTCAAGCATTCTTCATCCGGCTATTCAAGCTAACACCTTTGAAATCAAGCCGGGCACTATTCAGATGGTGCAGAATTCTGTTTCTTTTGGAGGAGCGGCGACTGAAGACCCCAACATGCACATAAGGAATTTTGCCGAGATCTGCAGCACTTTTAATTATAATGGCGTGACTGATGAGGCTATCAAGTTGAGGCTTTTCCCATTCTCACTGAGGGACAAGGCTAAAGACTGGTTACATTCTGAACCAGCTGGGTCCATCACTATGTGGCAAGATCTTGCGCAAAAGTTTCTGGTGAAGTTTTATCCGATGGCAAAGACTACTGCTATGAGGAGTGCTCTTACTCAGTTTGCGCAGCAACCTACAGAATCTATGTGCGAGGCTTGGGAACGCTACAAGGAAATGTTGAGAAAATGTCCACATCATGGAATGCCTGATTGGATGGTGATCACTGGTTTCTATAATGGTTTGGGGGCCCAATCTCGGCCCATGCTCGATGCAGCAGCTGGAGGCGCCTTATGGGCTAAAAACTATACTGAGGCGTATAATCTTATAGAGACTATGGCCGCAAATGAGCATCAAAACCCAACTCAGAGGATAACGTCAGGTAAGGTAGCAGGTATTCTGGAAGTTGATGTAGCCACCGCTATTGCAGCCCAGCTTCAAGCGCTATCAATGAAGGTTGATTCTCTGGCTACATATGGAGTTAATCAAATAGCTATGGTTTGTGAGCTTTGTGCAGGTTCTCATGCTACGGATCAGTGTTCTCTTGTCAACGAATCTGTTCAGTATGTGAATAATTATCAGCGACAACAGCAGCCTGTGTCAGCGACCTATCATCCTAATAACAGAAATCATCCAAATTTCAGCTGGGGGAATAATCAGAATGCTATTCAGCCACCATATCAGCAAGGAGTGAGTAAACAGTTTAACCCACCTGGATTCCAGCAACCACAGCAGTATGCTACAAGGCAATCATATCCTCAACAGGGAAGTACAGTTGCACCTACTAGTGCTGATTTTGAGGAACTTAAGCTGTTATGCAAGAGTCAGGCGGTTTCTATCAAGACCTTGGAAAATTAAATCGGTCAATTAGCCAATGCAGTGCTCAATCGTCAACCTGGCACTCTTCCCAGTAACACAGAAGTACCAGGCAGGAAGGAAGCTAAAGAGCAAGTCAAGGCTATTACCTTAAGGTCTGGAAAAGTTGCTGATGCTGAAAAGGCAAAAGAAGGAGAAGCTGAAATTAGAGATGAAGAATCTAAGCAAAAGGAGAAAGCGGCGGAACCAAGGAAGACTAATGTTGAACACACTTTGCCTGAGGCTAATACAGGGGAGAAACAGCTCTATCCTCCACCACCTTTTCCTAAGAGATTGCAGCAACAAAAGCTGGATAGACAGTTCGGTAAGTTTCTGGAGGTGTTCAAGAAACTTCACATCAATATACCTTTCGCTGAGGCACTGGAGCAAATGCCTAGTTATGCGAAGTTCATGAAGAGTATTCTTTCAAGGAAGGTGAAACTGGATGACCTTGAGACCGTTGCTCTCACGGAAGAATGCAGCGCTGTTCTGCAGCAAAAGTTACCACCAAAACTGAAAGATCCAGGTAGCTTCACCATTCCTTGCACCATTGGCAATTTGACTTTTGACAAGTGCCTTTGTGATTTGGGAGCAAGCATTAATCTGATGCCGTTGTCGATCTTTAAAAAGCTGGATCTGCCTGATCCAAAACCCACATACATGTCTCTACAATTGGCTGATCGTTCCATTACTTACCCAAGGGGCATAGTGGAGGATGTGCTCGTCAAGGTGGATAAGCTCTTCTTTCCTGCAGATTTTGTTATTCTGGATTTTGAGGAAGATAAGAAGATTCCCATAATCTTGGGAAGACCTTTCTTGGCTACTGGCCGTACCTTGATAGATGTGCAAAAAGGTGAACTTACTATGCGGGTACAAGATCAGGATGTGACCTTCAACGTATTCAAGGCAATGAAATTCCCTACAGAAGATGAGGAGTGCTTTAAAGTGGATGTGATTGATTCTGCGGTTACTTCGGAACTCGATCGCATGCTAATGTCTGATGCATTGGAAAAGGCCTTAGTGGGGGATTTTGACAGCGATGATGAAGATGGCAATGAGCAATTACAATATCTGAACGCTTCTCCCTAGAAGCGAAAGTTGGACATGCCGTTTGAATCTCTTGGTACTTCTGACCTCAAGAATGCTGAAGGAAAGCTCAAACCATCAATAGAGGAAGCACCTACCTTGGAGCTCAAGCCATTACCTGAACACTTGAGGTATGCTTTTTTAGGTGATGTGTCTACTTTACCTGTTATTATTTCATCTGACCTTTCAGGTAGTGAGGAAGACAAGCTCTTAAGGATTTTGAGAGAATTCAAATCGGCTATTGGATGGACCATAGCAGACATCAAGGGGATAAGTCCTTCATATTGTATGCATAAAATTCTGCTAGAGGAAGGTAGTAAGCCGACTGTGGAACAACAGCTAAGACTGAATCCTATCATGAAGGAGGTGGTGAAGAAAGAAATTCTGAAATGGCTGGATGCAGGCATCATTTATCCTATTTATGACAGCTCGTGGGTAAGCCCCGTACAATGTGTACCTAAGAAAGGAGGTATCACTGTGGTAGCAAATGAAAAGAATGAGCTCATCCCTACTCGAACAGTTACAGGATGGAGAGTATGCATGGATTATAGAAAATTGAACAAAGCCACAAGGAATGATCACTTCCCTCTTCCGTTTATTGATCAGATGCTCGACAGGTTGGCGGGTCATGAGTATTTTTGTCTTCTGGATGGTTATTCAAGGTATAATCAGATTTGTATTGCACCAGAGGATTAGGAAAAGACTACCTTCACTTGTCCATTTGGCACGTTTGCTTTTCGCAGAGTTTCGTTTGGGTTATGTGGCGCCCCGGCCACTTTTCAGAGATGTATGATGGCTATATTCTCTGACATGATTGGAAATAATGTCGAAGTGTTCATGGACGACTTCTCCGTCTTTGGACATTCATATGATGAATGTTTGAATAATCTGCACGCCGTACTCAAAAGGTGCGTGGAAACTAATTTGGTGCTCAATTGAGAGAAGTGTCATTTTATGGTGCGTGAAGGCATTATTCTTGGGCATAAGGTCTCTAACAAGGGTCTGGAGGTGGACAAGGTCAAGGTGGGAGTCATTGAAAATCTTCCACCACCTAATTCTGTGAAAGGAATCCGTAGTTTTCTTGGTCATGCGGGTTTTTATCGGCGATTCATCAAGGACTTTTCAAAGATATCTAAGCCGTTGTGCAATTTGCTTGAGAAAGATGTGCCTTTCAAATTTGATGATGAATGTTTGGCAGCATTCGAGACTCTCAAGAAGAGTTTGATCACTGCACCAGTTATTACAGCACCAGATTGGAAAGAACCGTTTGAGATGATGTGTGATGCGAGTGATTATGCGGTAGGTGCAGTTCTGGGATAGCGCAAGAAAAATCTCTTCCATGTGGTCTACTATGCGAGTAAGAATTTAAATGGGGCCCAAATGAACTACACCACTACTGAGAAGGAGCTATTGGCTATAGTCTTTGGTTTCGAGAAATTTCGATCTTATCTACTTGGTACAAAAGTAACAGTATTCACTGATCATGCGGCTATTCGCTATCTGGTTTCCAAGAAGGATTCGAAACCGAGACTCATTAGTTGGGTACTTTTACTTCAGGAATTTGAGTTAGAGATCAAGGATAGAAAAGGTACTGAGAATCAAGTAGCTGACCATCTCTCTAGGTTGGAGAATCCCGATTCTACTTCACAAGATAGGACATTAATCAATGAATCTTTTCCGGATGAGCAGTTGTTTGCAGTTCAGGAGGAAGAACCATGGTTTGCAGATATTGTAAACTATCTCGTCAGCAATGTAATGCCTCCTAATTTGACCTCCGCTCAAAAGAAGAAGTTTCTGCATGAGGTGAAGTGGTATATGTGGGATGACCCATATTTGTTTAGACAGGGAGCTGACCAGATCATCAGGAGATGTATCCCGTTCTATGAGACGGAGGGGATATTATGAGACTGCCACTCCACGGTTTATGGTGGACACTATGGTGGTGAGAAGACGGCAGCTCGTATTCTGCAAGCAGGTTTTTTTTGGCCTACTTTGTTCAAGGATGCTCATCAGTTTGTTTTAAGGTGTGATCGTTGCCAAAGAGTGGGAAATTTGACAAGAAAGGATGAGATGCCATTAAATGTGATGATTGAAGTCGAGGTCTTTGATGTTTGGGGAATCGATTTCATGGGGCCTTTTATCTCGTCTTGCAATAATCAGTACATCTTGCTGGCAATCGATTATGTCTCAAAATGGGTAGAAGTTAAAGCTTTACCGACAAATGATGCAAAGGCAGTGCTAAATTTTCTTCATAAGCAAATTTTCACAAGGTTTGGAACACCTTGGGTAATCATAAGTGATGAAGGGTCGCATTTCTGCAACCGTAAGTTCACTTCTATGATGCAGCGTTATAATGTGAATCATCGAGTGGCTACTGCCTATCATTCGCAAACAAATGGTCAAGCGGAAGTGTCTAACAGAGAGATAAAGCGCATTCTAGAGAAGGTTGTTTATCCGTCAAGGAAGGATTGGTCTTTAAAGCTCGATGAAGTTGTTTGGGCTTACAGAACAGCATACAAAACTCCACTTGGTATGTCCCCGTTTCAGTTGGTGTACGGTAAGGGATGTCATCTACCTGCGGAGCTTGAGCATAAGGCCTACCGGGTATTGAAAAAGTTGAACCTGGATTTAGATGCAGCTGGTAAGAAAAGAATGCTTCAGCTTAATGAACTTGATGAATTTCGACTTCAAGCGTACGAGAATAACAAAATGTATAAGGAAAAGGTGAAGAGGTGGCACGATAGGAAGCTACATCCTAAGTTATTTGTGTCGGGGCAACAAGTTCTCTTATTCAACTCTCGGCTCCGACTTTTTCCTGGGAAGTTGAAATCGAGGTGGTCTGGACCTTTTATTGTCAAAACTGTGTTTCCACATGGAGCGGTGGAAATTTTTGAGAATGATCCGGACCAAGCATTCAAGGTTAACGGTCAGCGTTTGAAGCACTACTATGGGGACATGGCAAACCGAGAAGTGGCTAGCGCCATTTTGTTGACTACTTGAGAGGGGTACGCAACGTCAAGCTAATGACGAAAAAGAAGCGCTGCGTGGGAGGCAACCCATGAATTGTTGTTACAGGAACCCTTAGAAGTTAATAACCTATCCAAAAACACAAAAAAATCAGAAAATCGGGGCTGAAATTTTTTTTTCCAGTGACCCCCTGAGCGCCCGCTCAGCTTTGCTGAGCGACCGCTCAGGGGTCGACTGCCAGAATTTTTTTTTTAAGTTCAGAAAAAAAAAACCAATTGTAGCCCATAAACCCACGATTTGTTCCCACTACCCCATCATTTTAACCCTTAATCCCCAAACCCTAATCTAATTTAACCTATTCCACACCCTATATATACATACACATATCCTACATATCTCCCACAAACTTCCTACACTTAAACTCTCTCCCAAGCACCAAAACTCAGTTCTTAAACACTTTTATTGGAGAATCAATGGCACCCAAGAGAGCACGGACTATCGATAGCAGCAGCACAGTCCCTACTGTTGATTCATCAAGGGGTACTGCTGCAAGGCCTCGGTTGACTGACAGAACTGCGGAGGAGGAGTACACTAGGCTTTTGGGGAAGCCGATTCTGAAGGAGAGAGGGTTTTTACCATCGGGGAGGGATGGTGAGTTGCTACCCACGATTGCAGAAAAGGGGTGGATAGCTTTTTGTGAGTCGCCCGAAGCAGTACCGATGAGCGTGGTTCGCGAGTTCTATGCGAACGCGAAGGCCGAAAAGAATGGGTTTTCTGTGGTCCGAGGGCTGACGGTTGATTATCACCCTGCGACGATTCGCCATGTGATTGGACAGCGAGAGAGGAAGCCCGAGGAGGAGAACTGGAATGAGAAGACTGCTGAGGATTTTGACTTGGATTTGATTTATGCGACTCTATGTAGGCCGGGCACAGTGTGGACCTTCGAGACCGGCACTAATGAGTATCGTCACTTCCCGGCGATCGCTATGAACAGGTATGCCCGTGCATGGAATGCATTTATTTGTGCTAATATTTTGCCTTCTTCGCATGCACACGAGGTCACAGTTGAGAGAGCACAGTTGTTGTGGGGAATTCTTCATGAGGAGTACTATGTGGACCTTGGTGAGTTTATCTACCAAGGAATTCTGAAGTTTTTTAGGGGAGCTAAGCATATGAACATCCCTTATGCATCCACGGTTACGAAACTGTGCCGAGCAGTAGGAGTGAACTGGCCCGCTCATGAGCAGTTGCAGTTGCCGGCAGCTCCGATTGATTCTGGAACTCTGAATGGGATGCAGGAGTGGACCGGTGGTGAGCCCGAGGAGCATGGGCTGGGTTATCGTCTTCTAGGAGGGCGTCCAGCACGAGGTGCTACTATGGCTAGGCCTGGGCGAGATGAGGCTGGTTCTTCGAGAGCTCAGGAGGGTGCTGGGATGGCTGATACCCAGTATAGGAGGCTTTCACGGCGGATGGATGCCATGTACGAGACGCAGAGCAGGTTTGCTCAGGAGCTCACCCTTGCGTTAGGGACTGCTTTTCGGGGCCTTGAAGCTGATATCCAGTGGCCAGTTTTTGGTGAGGACTCTGCATACCCGCCGCCTGATACTCCACCCACTAAGGGTGATGATGATGATGACTCCGAGTAGGTATACCCTGTGTTCCTTTCTACTACCTTCACTGAGGACAGTGAAGATTTTAAGTTTGGGGGTGGTAGTTAAGGAATACTGTGTGTGTGTCATATAGCTGCATATTCATGATAGTTTAGTTCATATAGTTGCATAATTTATGCCATATAGTTTTTTTTTTAATTGTTTATCATGTCATGTAGCTCATGCATTTAGCATGATCCCTTTTGCGATGATTTATCGACTGAATTGTGATATTGATGCGAGTGTAGTGATAGCATTAAAGTGATATTAAGTCGTGTAGGTTGATATGCATGCTAGAAGCACTTGTAATTCCACTAAGTCTTAGAGAATGCGTAAGGGCTAGATTGTTGTTATGATTTGATTGTTTTCGAGGTCAATCTATTTATTATGCTTAGAATTCGATAATAGGCTCTTAGTGA
This sequence comes from Apium graveolens, assembly GCF_009905375.1. Classification (NCBI taxonomy): domain Eukaryota; kingdom Viridiplantae; phylum Streptophyta; class Magnoliopsida; order Apiales; family Apiaceae; genus Apium; species Apium graveolens. The sequence continues at coordinate 208,933,156 of NC_133654.1, forward strand.
TAAAGGCATGAAAAAGAAAAAAATTGGAGTAAAAAAAAATGGAATTTGTTGCTAGTTGTGGCTAGGAGTCAAATGGCTAGTAGCCGGCTCGCATGTTGTGCGAGTAGTCTAGGGTTGAGCAAGATGGAGCGAAACGCACTTGCTCAGAAAAGTTATAAAAAAAAAATTAATTTTTGTGGTGTTTATGCATAATTGATCAAGAGTGGGCTCTTTGGTATTCGAGTTATTAAGTTCTTAGGGGACTTTGTGCCTAGTGACCTAAGGCTTTTAGAGTCTGGGATCCGCTAACCTAACGCTCGTTACATGGATACCATTGTATAAGTCTTTTGTGGACCTCACTCATTGCACGGTCAAATAAGCATTTGTGTTGTGAATAAAAAAGTATGATTCCGTAATAAGCTCCAGAATTCTTGTAGTGTTGTATATCACTTTGTGCCTAGAATTTTTGTTCTTTGTATAATCATGTGATTGCCTTGAGGATAGTCGAGTCATAATAATTGGTCTAGTTCCGAAGCATATCTGTTAAGCATTTGCACACACCACGTTTCTGGCTGTATGTCCGTTTGCATGAGTTTATTGATCTTTAGTTGTCTAACTGCATTTGTTGAGATGTTGCAATTTGGTTGGTTTATTCGTAGTAAGGGGGATCGCTGCATTTTCATATAGATTGCATTCATGCATGTTTTTATTTATTTTTGAGTCTGTGACGCTTGAGGACAAGCATCGATTTAAGTTTGGGGGTGTGATAAGTGGCATTTTATACCACTTAGAACGTCTTAAAATGGCTTAAATTGGTGTCTTGAAATCAAGTATTTTGTGTATTTGATGCGTTTTTCTAGTGTTTATGCATTTCAGGGTATTAGTTGCATTTCGGGGGAGTAATCATCAAGAATAAGCCTTGGCATGTGTTCATCATTGAGAGAGGGAAGAAATGGGCAGATTACGGCGAAGGAACAGAGCAAATTCAGGAATTTTCCAGAAGGGTCCTGAGCGCCCGCTCAGCTATGCTGAGCGGCCGCGCAGGGTCGGGGAAAAAAAATAATTTATTTTAGGACTTCTATTTCTGTTTGGCTTCCACTTCTATGTAATCTGAGTTTTATGGGACTATTATATAAGTAGATTTGGAGACGTTTTCACGAGGGAGGATCGTGGTATTACGCAAGGAGCGAAGGAGATAAGGAAGAAGACCGTTTAGTGCACAACAACGAAGAGGAAGCATATTTTCTTGTGATTCTTGTTTCGTTGTAACGTTGGATGCTAGTTTTCTTACCTTGAACCTATTTACTCTTGTGACGTACTCTGATTTAATATAATTAGTTTAGTTATTATTTTCTTGTGTTTGTTTATCATGATTTCATATGAACCCATGATGACGATAAGTGTTATTATGGGCTAATCGTGATCATGAGGTTGCAACGGATTTATTATGGAATTCTTTAGTTAATTGTTTAATACTTTAGTGTGTGATGATTGTATGATATCTAATTTTGGTTGTGCGTATTCGTCTTATGTGCGTCGCGAACATATAAGATAGGGTGTTAATCTCTTGTGAAGCGACGGTGGATCTTGAGATTTAGAACTTGCCATGCTAGCATAGGTTCATGTACGTTGTGCATGATTAGTGGGTAACTCTAACAGTTTTATTTGCCCTATGAAATCAAAAGGAATAACTTGTGCTTAAATCGTTGTGTTGTCAATTTCTGTAGACATATAGGAACTCAACATAATTGATGACTATTCAACTTCTATCTTGATTGTGGATGTTGGTAGAATGGTATTAGTACAATGAAAGTTGACTTTTATCAGTTTGTGTTATTTGATTAATATCATCACTGTCACATGCTAAAGGTAATAACAATGACTATTGAAGGAAGTAGTAATGAAGTTGTGATCTCATGAGTGTTTTATAATTGATAATTTGAAGTGTTAATTAAGTGATTAATTAAGTAGTTAATTGTAGTTAATATTTAGTCAACAATTCTAAGTGTTAGTGTCTTAACATTGAGAAGTAATCATACAGTGGTGAGTGAGTTTAATTAGACAATAAATTAGTCTGAGTCTCTGTGGGAACGAACTAGAAAGTATTCTATATTACTTGCGAACGCGTATACTTGCGTGAATATTAGCGTGTGTTTTCGCTCTAACAAGGATATGTTATAAAATCAACCTCTTTTTTCTTGAGCTTTATATAAAATCTCACATTCTGATCATCAACTATATTCTGAGGTGGATAACCATCTTTTACTTTATATTCCAATTTCAGTAATGTCAAATCCATTTGAATCTTTAGTTCTTTGGCTATCAAAGCGACCAATGTTGTAAAATTGCAATCAGTCGGAATCAGCAAACCAAAAACTTGAAAATTTATATATCTTCAATTATCACCCCAACATCCATTATGTTGTACGATAACCGGAACATTGCCCATTCCTATTATAAAACAACCATATCAGCATTACTATTTGTATTATAAAATATTCAAATCAACTTAAAGCATAAAATCCACTACAAGTCACTATTGCCAAATCTGTATACTAAAATCAATAAAATCATCTATAACAAAATCTACGATATGAATCGTAACACATTAAAATCAACTTAAAATATAAAATCAACTCCAAGTCAGTTTACTAAAATAAACTAAAATCATCAATAACAGCCTCTACGCTATGGATCGTAACACGTCAAAATGAAATTAAACCAGAAAATCGACCACGAGTCACAATAGACAAATGTGTCTAATAAAATCAATTGAATTCATCTATAACAGCCTGTACGATATAGTTCGTAAAATCTCAAAATCAAAATAAAACAAAGAATCAACTACAATTCACTCTCGACAAATCTGCTACTAAAATCAACTAAAATCATATATAACATCCTCTATGCTATGGATCGTAACACATCTAAATAAAATTAAAACATAAAATCAACCACGAGTCACTATAGACAAATGTGTATACTAAAATTAACTAAAATCATCTATAACGGTCTTCACAATATGGATCGTAACAACTCAAAAATAAAATAAAACAGAGAATTAACTGTAATTCAGTATCGACAAATCTACTACTAAAATCAACTAAAAGCATCTATAACAATCTATAGAATATTACTTCTAGCACGTGAAAATCAACTTACAAAAAAATCAACTACAAGTCATCATCGTCAAATATATATACTAAAATCAACTCAAAACAATGATAACAACATGTGTTTATGGATCGTAATACAGTTAAACATAAAATAAGTGAAATTAGAAATCAAAACTTTACAAGATTATTAATTGAAGGTTTAATTAAGTTTTGCAACTACAAACTAACGTAAATTGTGATTTGACAAAATCGACTCAAAACAGTAATAAGAACCGCCAGTACACCTAATCACAATGCAACTGAAATTAAACAAAATCGAAAAAGGGTAAGGTGTTGACTTAGAAAACTTAAAACAACTCAACATTATTAACAAAAAACTTATCAGACTACACAGAATCTATTTAAAGCATGGTATGATTTGAGACCTCAATTACAACTAAAATCAAAGCAAATTAAGGTGCTGCTTTCAAAATCCAAAAACTAATCCCAATTTTTTAAGAAAAACTTACAAAATTATATATATACATATATATACACACACCATATTGAAAAGAACATATTCATTAGTATTTCAAATAAAGCATGTTTTAAGCAACTAAAATAGAAACAAATCTAAAATTATGAAGTTAATTCAAGATTACGAGTTAGTAATTGATTAGAATTACCTTAGAAACGATATGCAAAATTAAGAAAGCATCGAATTTGTCTGGGATAACAGGAAAGCTTAAAGAGATAAAATTAAGAAGTACTTGTTTTCAATCTAATTGGGTCAAACATAAGTTGCCGTATTTTTGCAATGTTAAACAAAAAAAAGTATAACTGCAATTTTTTATAAAAAGTTAAAATGTTAAAACCAAATTGCAAAATTTTACTTCTTAATATATATTTATGAAAAAAGCTCTAAAAACTATTACAAATAAATGAAAAATAAAATAAATGACACACTTAAACAATGTCACGTCTTTTATAAACATTATTGAAACAGGTAACAGTTTACCTAAACAAGTATTATGGGTTCTCTGTACTCTTTGAATATGATAATATATTAATAAACATATGTTAAAATAATTTGATTACGACTGGTAACCAAAATTATGCAAATTATAAGTGATGTAGGGTTTTTAATACAACAAAAAATGACGCCCATTTTTAGGTGATATGGAATCCTTAATTTTTTAAAATTAATTTAACATTTTTTATATTTTTTCTATTATACAAATGAAAAAAAATAACTTTCATTATATTTCCCATTTTAAACAGTATTTTTCTTTAAAACATTCACATTTTTTAATGACTTAGGGCAACCGACACAATTTACTTTAGGGTATGGATTTCTTATAAATCAACATGTGATAAAGTTATTTCCAATATTTGAATTTTATCAATCAAACTTGCCTCCTTTTATGTTGCTTTAAAATTATTGAATAGATTTTAATTTATCTCCATTGTTACTTCATTTGGTGCTCACGAGCCAAATATAAAAATTTGTATGATACAGGTTGAATTCTTATAAAAAGTCCTTAATAATTAGGTTGCTAAAAACTGTCCCACAAAAAGGCAACAAAGTATAACAATTTTGATATCTTATTTACAATTTTATTTTAACTATAATATAGATTATAAGATGGTATTGGGGAGTTCCTCATTAAACTACTAAAACAATTAATCTGGCTAAGTTATGGGTAATATATAAAATACCATTTTTAATTAAGTAATATATTAATAGATATAGATGATATAATAATGTATATATATATACAAAATATATATTATTGATCAAATTATCAGTGCAGTTTATAATATAAATTAATTCAACAAAGTATGACGCTTATCTCCAAGTGATGTGTATTTATAATCATATAAATTTTCACTTTGAGTTGCATATACAACAAAGAATAAATAATAAGAGACTCAATTTCAATAATAAAAAAATTGTGCTACTAATCAAACTTTTTAAGATGAGATACTTCCATTTTTAATTATATGTTTTAATTACAAGTTTAATCATTGAACCCCTTGTTAGTAACTAATGAAATTCAACTAAGTAAATAATTAAAATTAGAAATTGTGTAAACGAATCTGATATGGTTTTAATAAAATAAACAATATAAACCTACCTAAAAATTTCTTAATAAATCTTTCCCAATTTCTTAGAACATAAAAAATATTTTCCTCAAATATAAAAATTTAATATAATTTTAATACAAAATTATACATTTTCTGAATTTGAAATGACAATTCAATGTTTTCGGAAAACTCAATTTAACATTTTCAAAGCGGCTGGCACAATATGACTAGTACATGATAAGTCGTTCAAGGGAAAGTTCTTTGGCGCGGCATGCTACACGGAAGAATGTTGATGTAAAAAAGGCATGCTTGTGATGTATGTAGTTTATAACTTACAGTTAAATGTTCAGTACAAGATACATTCCTTTAGTAATCAAATGTTGAAATTGTTGAAATACCACCGAGTTATAGATTGGAGATTGATTAGACCATGTCATTGTTCTGCACTTCCAAGTTATGTAGATAATTCTAAAAAGTTGCAGTAATTAGATGACACGGGCCTCATTTTTTAGCTTGTCAATTAGTTCGTCCACTGAAGAAACGAGAACACCTGCTTTTCTCTTTGGGGGTTCTGTAACTTCAACAACCTCCAAGTCAGATCTTATTTCGACATTCAGATCGTGCGGGGTAAATTTCTTTATGACCTTCGATTTTGCTTTCATTATGTTGGGGAGTGTCGCGTACCTTGGTTGGTTCAGCCTCAAATCAGTGCTGTGTGACAAATGTACATATGCACAAAAGTTTAAACCATCAGTTTATGCAAAACATGATAAATCATACAATAAATTTAAAGTTAAAACACTTCCACGCAGCTTTGGCGGTGTTTATTTCGACAATACTGCCACACATGTTACTTAGCTATATGAATAAAGATGAATGCCGGTGTAAACAAGAAGACCAATAATTACGTGAGTACTGCAGGCAAGTCCAATGACAGAGTCTCAATGCCACCATCAACCTCTCTGTCTACTGTTGCTACATGTTTTTCCTTGTCTAGCACAACCTAATAACAAGAGTCAGTTAACTACAACAATAAATAAATCAGCTCTTACTTCATAGAAATATCAAAATAATGATTATTAAATGTATAAAGATACAATTAGCTATTGAAATTATTTAGTCAGCATCAGCAACAAACTTCAAAACCCCCATCGCTCTCTCAATATCGATTGTAAACAAAATACAAGCATATCTTATTATCCTGGATTAGCAGGAAGTTCAAAACAGAAAATAGTGGCATGCATTTGAAATTAGTAGGGCTTTTCCCTTCACCAAAAGTAGGAGAGGAAATAAGTATCTCACTATCTCTGATTTATATAAAAACATACACTGAGATTATCCCCAACATCTTAAGCCTAGTGGACTCTTCTCTTGGTAACAAAAAGTTGAGGGTTTGAACCTTTATGGGCATAAAATGTATGGGTACCTAAATTTTTGTAATTGACTAACAGAAGAAACAAGGAGTGTGTGCCGAGTTTATAGAAGTATAACTTGTAAGTTTGAACGAAATGCAGTTGAAATGAAATTATGACTGTATCGGTGGCCTTGAATAGCGACGAGGAGCATATAATCTGAAAAAAAACTGCTATAGAAGATCTGTAAAAGCACTAGCTGATAGCCAATACTCAATCAGTCAATCTGGTGAAGATCATGCTTATTAGCAAATAGCGACGACTTCTGAAACAGTTTCAATACATCAGGAGCCAAAAATAGACCACGAGAAAAAGAAATTTGACCGGGAGAGCAACACTTAAGTCGCCTACTGGAAATAAGGAATGTTATGGGAACTGCCTTGCCACTAAAGATTAAAAAATCCAAGTCCCAGTAACAGCTTTCTTGTATCAAGTGATAGTTAAACTTCAGATTTTCAGGCGCTGATAATTATTGTTAGAAAAACCAAAGTTAACATTGCCCAATGTCGGTTATTACAGTTGAAGGGAAAGTTTCTAGATATGTGTAGACTTGTAGCACATGAGCATATAGAAGTACAGTACAGCCTGTACAGGGCAGTCTAGAAGAATCTAGGATGCGATTATAGAAAAAGATTGTACACTCTGACTTTCCAGTTGATGCACTACATATGATATGTATATAGCGAAGAGAAATTCTCAAATTCAGAAGGTAGGAAACGAAAAAGAAAGTGTGAACTGCCCCAAAAGCATTACAGAGCATAGACCTATTTATTAAGGAATTTAGAAAAAACCACTGCATAACATAATTTTTTGGATTTCACTAAAATGATTTGTATTACAATTTGTTTCTATTTAACAGATGACTGATGAAGGACCGATGATGGGCCAATAGAAAAGAAGACGACTGAATAAAAAGCTGAAAGGTACAGGCAACAAGTTGACATAATAAAGAGAGGCGAGCTTTAAAGATTTTTACAGGTAAATAGACCGTAGAAGTTAATCTTGAAACTAACATAACGACCAAATTGCAGCAACAATAAAGAAACAAATCAAACTTTAAGATAATCTGAAAAACAATGCTGCAATGATACATGGAAGAAATTGGGTGTAAAAATTCAAAATTGAAACTGAATCATTCAAGCAGAGTATCTAACAAGGGAATACCTATATTTATTAGCAAATCCTGGAGAATCGGCACAATTTTTCGGATGGAGGCTGTGTGCTAATATATTCTATTACGTCCTAGTGGAGTTGTATGTAGTCTAGAAGATACAAACTCATCATTAATATGTAAACAAAGTTGAAAATTATCATTTGGTTTAATATGTATATGAAGTCGAAACCTATCATTGAGATTTCGCTTTAGAGATTTGCCTTGCAAGTCATGCTTGCTATTTAACAAAGTTTTAGGTCTTAACACGAAAACTAGGTTCCTTAACATGTCAAAGGAATTTTTGGCCTCCTAGACAACTTCTGGAAGCAAGGATTATAATGTTGCTGATGTATCTAACAAATAACAATGAACACATACAAATGTCAGAAACTGAAAAACAATACAAGGGCTAGACAAGAGTGGCCATTTCAAAATAACAAAAATCATAAGAATGATGGTACCATGTTCAATAAAGAGCAACAAATCATAGAACATTTTACATCTCGGAGTTGTGCATAATGGATCAAACCTTAGACGCAAAGGTCCCCTGTGGCCAGTTTAGAAGCCCTGCTACCATTTGACCCGTCTGATTGCAATCATCATCGATTGCCTACACAAAAGTCTAGATTTAAGACAGAAATACCTAACCATTAACTCACTAAACCATTAAACCAAAATGTCAATAATCAAACCGCTACATAATCTGAGAACAATAATCAGCCAACCAATCTAACAACCATAATTGGTTCAACTTACGAACCCGCATCAATCAAAATAAACCCAAACATATCACAATAAAAGACTTAACATTTAGCAATATCAAACAAATCCATTACACATGCATCTCTATATAAAAAAATACAACCTAGAATAAACTTAAAATGTCATTTCAATTTCAATCTTTACACCAAAACTAATTCAATTAATCAAAATATCAAAATCACTCAAAAAAAAACACAAACATCAAGAACACAAACCTGCTTGCCAAGAATCAAGAGGCCAGGTTTCTCAACATCGACCAAAGCTTTCAAAAGCTTAGCAACAGAAAGAGGAAAAAGCATCTCTTTAGTATCAACATGAATGGCTCTATCAGCACCCATTGCAAGACTAGTTCGAAGAGTATCAACACACTGAGTGGGACCCATACTAACACTTACAACCTCAGAAGCAAAACCAGATTCTTTAATCTTAAGAGCTTCTTCTAAAGCAATTTCACAAAAGGGGTTCATCGACATCTTAACGTTGTTGGTTTCAACACCTGTCTTGTCTGATTTTACTCGAATCTTCACTGCATAATCAACCACCCTTTTGATTGCAACCATGATCTTCATCTTGTTTGAAACTTGTATAAACACTCTGTAAAATTTTGTTATTTCAAAATCAGGGGTCTTGCTTTCGCCTGAGTTGTATGACTGCCATGGAGGGTAATTATCACCCGATCTATAGGCTTATTTTTTGCAAAAAGACATTTATCAATTAAATATAATAAAATTTAATTGATAGTAATAATCAAATACCATCATAATACTTATTTATATTAATAACTTTTTAAATATTAAAATATATGTAAATATTCTAAAATTATATTTGTTATTTCTGGATATTTCTAATAATAAAATAATTATTAAAAAATAAAAAAAATTAATAAAAAGGTATGTCAAATCATGAAAAGGCATGTCTGGCTAATTGACGTTATGATATGCACATCTTGACATTTCTGTGCCGCTGTGAAATGCACCTACTACTCTGGTATTTGGCGGGCTGCTTAGCACACCTCTCCGGAATCCAGATAATCCTAAAATACAAATTTATGTACGTAGTTTATTGTGTCACGTGCCTTCTTTTGAGAAAAGAATTGTGACATTAGTTATGTGATCTAAAATTAAAGATTTAAAATTACGCCGATAGCACGTACATTAAAATCGTACAATTTAATAATTTTGAATTTTGAAATAGATAATTTATAAGTTTTAAAATGTTATATGTTATTAGTATGATATATTTGACAAAAAAAATTACATGTAATTTCATATGTATGTTATTAGTAGGAAACTAATACTAACTTGAAATTTTTATCGAAATTTCATATGTAATTATAATAATATACTTAATTTTTGAATTTTCAAGGAATTTGATATATAATTAAAAAAACGTAGAAAGACAAGATAATACATTTTTTCAAAAAAACATATCGTTGAGTTAGTAGACTGACATGTGTGGTTGTGTATAAACGCTCAAATTAGAGTTAAGAACTAATCATATGATTTTATTCTTTATACATATATGTAATCATAACAACATACTCAAATCTAATATACACTTAATCTTCATCCTTAAACATTCTTCATATTTGACACCATTTTCGACAACATTGACGTTATCATTACATATCCTCCACTTATACATCTTTATTATCATTATCGTTTCTGATACATACATAAATATGTATATTGTGTGTATACACCATCTTCCCTCGGCGATTCCTTCATATCACCGAATCGATCATCAATCCATCATTTCAGCAACTACTTACGAACAAATTTGCTTCATTTTTCATACTCTCACAATATATATGAGTTTATAAAACCTCGATGATTGTTATTTTCACCTCCTCTAACATCGACAATGTAACGACCGAGAATTTTGCATCGTAATTAAGAAAATAAAGTATGTGTTATGTGATGAGATTATAATTATGTGATTAAGTGGTGATTATTTGTCTTATCTGTATACTAGAGTTAAGGATCATGGATAAAAATATTCCAATTTAAAGAGTCAGCTTAGAAGTCGAGCTGTGGTTTCGGGCCGTCAGGTAGAACGGAACCCGTCCTAATATGGAATTAAATAATATAAAATGTGAATTATATGTGAAGTAAATGAATAAAGTATTTCATTTTAAGAGACGTGTTGATTGGCAAAGATAATGAGAAGCGTAATCGAAACGCTGAGCGTCGGGCCGTCAGGCCGTCAGGCTGAACGTGACCCGGTACGCGTAAAAGGAGATAAAGTTAAAGAGGGATAGATTCTATGATCAGACCTGAGTCGTTATGTGACTATATGTGTGTGATTGCTTGACTGTGTGCATGACTATGTGTTCTGTGTCAATTTTGTGAATTTTAAGGGAATTATGTGACTTAAGTAAAGGTTTAATTAACCCTCGCGCATTTTTATAAAATCACCTGAGAAGGATAAAAACATGGGATTTGTTCTGTTATCTTCGTAAAGACCCTAGAGACTTTTTAAAAATAAAAAGTGAATTTGATTGTTGATCTTTGCATTTTTAAATTGATTTTATGTGGGAAATGTATTTATTAAAGCAAGTTTGCGAAATTCATATAAAATCAACCGTTCGCTCAATTTCTTATTATGAGTAATGGATAAAAAGCTAATTTCGAGACCTACGTGTTAAAATTGTCATTTTCAATAATCCTCGACTTTCCGAGAGAGAAATTTTTTTATTTTAAATTTTATTGCATTTGAGTAAAAAGGGAAAGAAAGTGCAAATTAAAAGGGAGTTATTAGATTACTATTTTGCCCTTAATCTTAGTGGAGTATAAGATACTCCTTCCTTCCCCCATTTTCTTCTTCTTGCCGTGCACTCACTCTTTTCTCTCCTCTTTTTCTTTCACTCTCTCTCTCTCACTCGAACAACTCTCTATCGGCTCTCTCTTCAATCTCTCTCGGTATACTTCCTTTTTCATTGATCAAAATTATCAACCCTCCCTAATTCTTCTTGCTAAACACTTATGTATGGGTAGAAGTGTGTGCATGTGTGTGATTAGGCTTGCATGCCGGTGTGTGTGTTGTGTGTGTTCGGTGTGCGTGTACACCCGAGAACCCTATGGTTCTTCTTGTTGTTGATTGATGTCATCTTGTTAAGCTTGATTCCTTACAAATGAATGATAGAAAGATGTGCATGTTAGTTTATCTTGCGTAATTGACGAAATCGGGGGTTTCGTGGTTGGACACCCTCGAATGAGGGCACCACCGTGAAGCCACCGCCACCGGTGATGAACTCCGGTGAACTGGTGGTGAGTTGTGATGTGAAAACTGAACTCTAAACTAAGTACACTTTAATTTTAGTGGTTGCATGAGGTCATTATCTATATAACCGAATGGGTTTTGTTTTTAAAGTGATCAAGTTGGTTTTCGACAATGAAATCAATGGTGGATAGTTGTTAATAAAAAGTTTGTGATTTATAAACTTGAAATGATGCATGCATGTTAAGATTTCTTGGAAAATTTAGAAAAGGGCTTTGCTTCATTGATGAAACTCAAGTGGGTGTTTGATTAAATGATTCCATTGATTGTGTGCATATGATTGTTGCTTAGAAAATCAAAAATTAAGGTTGCATGTGGATTTTTGCTTCGGGTTTTGTTAAATAAAGAATAGGAATTCGGTTTTTTTTGTGAATTAATCTTGTTGAACACTAAATCTATGTGGACTAAAAGTGATTGCATGATAGTTTTAAACAAGATTAATTAATGCATGTTAATGATTACTCTTTGAGTTGAAAACTATGTTTTTGCCGAATGAAAACAAGATAAAAGGGGGTTAATTATTGATTGAGCAAATGCATGTGGTTGAATGAGTTAGGTGTTACATGATTTGGTGTTTAAGTGAATGGAATGATCTTGTTAAAAACTAAAATAGGTAAGGAATGTGATGTATTGCCTTGTATGTTAAAATCCATTCTTGTATGTTGATTTATGGAAAAACTCGAATGGATTCTTAGGAATAAAAAGGTGAAATTAAGTGAATTGAATTGCTAAGTGAGATTTTGATTTGCATGACAAATATTAAGTAATGTTGAGTTTAAACTTTAATAATTAAACAAAAGTGTTGATTTCGATCCTTAATGAAAGTAGGATTCGGATTTTTTTTGGTTAAAAAGGGATGAAGTTTAAATGCTAAATGATCCTTGTGAATTGCATTAGTTGTGCTTGCTTATATGAGGTTGAAAATGAATATATGTGGATGTGTTTTGTATGTATGGTTCGAATTAAGGAGCAAAAGAAAAGGAAATTAAGTTGATTGATATAAGTGATAGTATATACGTAAATGTTTGGATGTAAATAGGTCTTGTACTCGTAAAAGAGTCGTGATAGTGTGATTTGAGAAATAGCCAATGTCAAGCGAGTGCGCTTTGATGGTTAAGTATATAAGGATATAAAAGCTACGAGAAAAAGGGATATGCTATGTGCTATGTGCTATGTGCTTATATGTATAAGCTATATTCGTATGCTCGAGTCAAAGATATAATCGAGTTATCGTATAGAGTGATCGTTCCGGGAACGAGAGTTGAGAATCTGATTAAGATTATGGTTTTATTGTAGATTCGGAGCATGAGGGCATTCAAGCTAGGAAAGGAAAGGATTTACTAGGTGGCAGTAGTTCAACCCTCAGGAAAGCAATTTCAGGCAAGTAACTCTGATTACTTGTGTAAATGATTATAAAGGAAATGTTGTTCATACCATGTAGAGTATTGAACTGTTTAAGCATGAAACCCTTATTTTATGAGACCCTTGTTTTATGAAACCCTGTTATTGATTTAGAGAATCCCTGTTCTTGATAACCTGTTATTGATAAGCCTATTGATTTCACTCATTGATAACCAGACCTTTCTGTTCAAGTTACCTATAATGCCATGAATCATATTGAACCTATTGATTATCTTGGTTAACTCTGTTTAATGATACCCTGTTTCTCTTGATCACCCTAATGATCCCTAAGTTAATGTTGATCCTTCTAATTTAGTGCCTTGTTGTCCTTGATACAAAATTCTTGAGAATTGTTCCTTGCGTATCTTTGGTTCACTCCCTGAACTTTGTTTCTTTAAAATCTGATTTAAGAATGAGTTTCGACTTGAAAGAGTCCGAATGATTTCAAATGTTTGGTAATGATAAAATGGATTTTAGAAAACCTATTTGTTTTTTTCCAACTCAAGGTTTTCCAAATAAATTCCTGATGGATTGGATTGAGACGTAAGAGGCTAGTGGGACTAGTCCAGTCATGGTAAGAGGCTAGTGGGACTAGTCCAATTTAAGGCTGAAATTATGCCGATTGGTACCTTAAAGACCGGAATGGAGGTCGATACGGGCTGATCACCCGTATATAATGAAATGGAAAGATAAAGTGATCCAATCAAGGGTTCTAATTGATTATTTAAAAGGGAACTGAAATTTTTATTCAGTAAATTGATTTTGGAAATGAAAATGGTTTATATTGCCTTGAAAAGAGTTGATATTGTTATTGTGGAGCTTAAAGCTCGAGAACCCTGATTCTTGAAATTATTGGTCATATGATTGATTCTATCTTGAAATACTGTTGCTTTCCTCTATCGAAAGATCTATTTTGATCCTATAATGATTTGTGATGAATGTCGGCTTTCGTCCTGTTTCGAGCCTTGTTTCTTGAAAGCCCCTACTATTCTTTAGATACCTTTCCTTATCCAAAAAAAAATGGAAATCTGCCACCTAGACTAATGCCCTAGTTTGATAAAGCATATTGTGATTTGATATTGTAGAACTGCTATATAGTTACTTGCTGAGTTTTATACTCTTTTTTTTTATCTTAATCAAACCATGGCAGTTAAGCAAGAAGATGGCCAGGCTTAGGCGCACTGCTCATAAGAGTGTACCTGGTGGTCCCTACCGTATTGAGGGATTCCGGTTGCCAGAGCAGGTAGTGGTGTCTATGAGTGAGCTCGCGCCTAGAAAGAGGTGTATAAAGATACAATGGGTTATCTATCGGTTCCCAGCCGGAATCGATATTGTTTATTTAATAATATTTTGGGTTTATAAGTTATATTTTATGATTGGTAGTTGTAATCTTGTATCATACTTTATCCTGTTGATCCTGTTAGTAGTTAATCGGGGTTTATGCATAAATAATTATTAGATTAGAGGTGTGTGAGTCCTCATTTCCTAACCCCGAGATTGAGGGCGTCACAAGTTGGTATCAGAGCTACAGGATCTAGTCCCTGAGACAAGTTAGGTTTTAAAAAGGGTATTTTGGGAATATATCTATATCGCGAGAGAGTCTGACTCATGTAGAGTTGTGTTAGACTATTAAGGTATAGTCTAAGGAAAGTGTTGATTAGAAAGTGGAAACTAGAGTTAGGGTGTGAGTTAGCTGGAAGCTTTATTTAACCCTAACATTATTTCTTGGTTGCTGTTTTGTGTTTTCTCTCAGGATCCTAGTAGTGGCAGTGACTCAGACTCAGAGATTAGCTCGACTGGTACCCATGTGGACCCTGTTTCACCCTCTCCAGAGGAGCCTGTGTATGTTAGTTCAGACCCAGAGGAGGACCCTTCTGAGAGTAGTGAGATCCCCATGCAGATTTCACCCCTGAGGCCAGATTCAGAGACCCCTGCCCCTGAGCCAGAGTCAGAGATGCCTAAGACTGTTCCTGTCAGTGTTGGTGGCAAGTTTGCCCAGGACCGAGACTTTATGTACTCCCGCATTCCTGAGTTGGGAGCTTTGGTGGATAGACTAGCCAGAGAGTCTAGGCAGAGTGCTTCTGTTATGGATGATGAGTGGCGAGTTTGGGTGAAGATGGTGGAGCAGGTTGCCAGGAGGAGATTGGATGAGGGACCATCCACTAGTGATGCTGATGCTGAGGCCCGGAGGCTGCATAAGATCATTCGCTGGATGTTGGTTGTGTTGAGAGAGATTCTAGATGATTAGACGGGACTGTTGGTTGAGCCCGTAGATTGTTATTGTTGTTTTCAGCGCCGGTAGGCTTTGGGATACTTGGTCAGATGTCGGGATCCCTTTTCATTTATCTTGTTGTATTTCAGACTAGTGTAGTAGTAGCAGTAGTAGTTGGAAGATAGGGGTAGATAGGGGGATGTTTTCCAGTTTTTCCTCTATTTAGCCCTGCTATTTATTGTACCTTGTTTCAGAACCTTAAAATCCAAAATATTCCCTATGTAACCTTTGATTAAATAAATCTATTATCTTGTTTTCCTTTGTGCACCTTGATTATCTTGTAAACTGTTCTCAATGCCATGTTTTAATGCAACCATGCTTAAAGATCATAAAACCCTATTCCGTGCCATGATAAAACAACACTGATATGAGAATTACGTAGTAATAGGATTGCATGCGCAAATTGGGTAAAACTTAAAACCCACAAAAGAGATTTCATAAAAATTGTATGCCATGCTATCGTATTGCTAAATAATTGCTCAATCAGGTTTGTAAGAAATGGCCAACTCACCAGATCACCAAGAAGAAGAAATTCCCACCCAAGACCCAGAAATAAACCCAGAAACCACTATAATGAGCAGACTTGCTCAGCTTTTGCAACAACCCGTGTCCCCAAAAGTTGGAAATTTCAAGCACTTTCAATCTGTTCATCCTCCAGAGTTCTTAGGTGTGCCAGACCCGATTAAAGAACAGTTGTGGTTGAGAGAGATGGAAAAAGCCTTTGAGTTAGAAGAAGTTAAGGATGATAAGAAAGCTCAGTACGCAAGTTATTATCTGAAAGATGAAGCAAGTTTCTGGTGGGAGTCATCTAAGGCGTTATTGGAAGGCAAAGACTTATCTTGGGAAAAGTTCACTGAGATGTTTCTGGAAAAGTATTTGCCAAGTTATATGCAAGATCAGTTGGAGATGAAATTTTTGGATCTTAGACAGGAGGAAATGTCGGTAGCAGAATATGAGGTGAAGTTTTCGGAATTGTCAAGGTTCGTACCAGAGTACGTGAATACTGAAGTGAAGAAGGCTAAAAGGTTCCAGCAGGGACTCAAGCCGTGGATTAGGAGTCAGATAGCAATGTTGGAGATCAAGAACTATGCTGCTTTGGTTCAGAAAGCAATGATAGTGGAAGGTGAGCGGGAAGCTGTTCGAAGAGAAAATGAAGGAAGAAAGAGGAAGTTTGAAAGCTCTGAGCAAGAGCAAGGAAGCTCAAAGTTCAGAGGGAAGTTTGGGAAGAATGGTGGAGGTCAGAACCAAAAGTTCCAGAAGTTTAGACCCGGGAATGGAGCTTAGAAGAACCGATTCCAGAAAGCTGGACAATCGGGAAAGGAAAGCAGACCCCAGATGCAAGAATGCAGGAACTGTGGAAAGAGACACCCGGGGAGGTGTAATAAGCTGGACATAACATGCTTCAAGTGTAACCAGAAGGGGAATTATTCTTCAGAATGTTCAAATGGAATAAGGAAGCCTGATTTGGCTTGTTTCAAGTGTGGCAAAGTGGGCCATATGGCCAGGAATTGCAAAGAGCCTGTGCAGAAGGTTAATGTTCTCAGAATTGCTGGACCGCCGTCTCTCCCAGCACCATCAGCTCAACCCAGAGCTAGAACCTTTAACTTGACAATGAAAGATGCGGTGCAAGATGTGGACGTGGTAGCAGGTATGCTTGTTATAAACTCAGTAGAAGTAAAAGTTTTGATGGATTCTGGAGCAACTAGATCTTTTATCTCTTAAAGTATTCTTGATAAAGTAAAATGTGTTGCGTACCCTCTAGAGCCTAATTTGATTATAGAGGTAGCAAATCAAGAGAAAGTTGTTGTTAATAAGATTTGTCCTGATTGTGATGTGTCTATAGAAGGTCGGCACTTTTCTGCTGACTTAATTCCTTTTAAGTTAGGAGAATTTGAGGTTATTGTAATAACCCCAAAATTTTGAACTTTTTGTAACCCTTATGAATGGTGTTTTTGCTGATATTGCTGAATAAGAAAACTGTTCATGCCACACTATGTAGGGTTTCTTTTATGGATATTCTGAGATTTTATTGGTACTCTATATGATATATAAGTGTATGTAAAGATCGTCAGAATCCAAATTTGAACCTTTTGATTTTTTCCGAAAATCCACCAGATATCAAAAGAATTGAGTATAAGGTAACATGATAAAAATGATTTAAATTCAAGGATTTTATTAGAGGATCATAAAAAGGAATATAATGTATTGAGAAAGGTTAAGGGAACATAAGTAATAAGATCCCGGGTATGATCCCTCAAACGATAAACGAAAATGAAAGTTAAGCGAACCGTATAACAGATCAACGGTCATTAGCCAAGTAATTAGAAGCTAATCAAAGAGATTAGAGGGGATGATGTCATCCAACCAATGAGAAGAGGACAAAGGAGGGAGGGTGACATCACATGATGACAAAAACATGACATAAGGGAAGGAATTGTTGGATGATTGTGAGCCACACAAAAGTTATCATGGTAAAAAGGTAAGAAATCAAAACAAAACAAATCAAAAGCAACCAACCAAGCCAAAACATTTCATTTTCATCAAAAAACAAAACACCTCCATTTTCAAGAAGAGCTCTCGGCTTTTCTTCTTTTTCAAAGAGGAAAATTCCAAAATTCAAGATCCAAGCCTTGTTAATTAGTGAGGTAATTATCTAAGACTCCTTATGCATAGTTATGGATATCCTATAAGTTTGAGCTCCTAAATCATTCACAATCTCTTCCTAAAAATCATGGAAGAAGATGGTGAATAGTGTTTTTCAAGAACTAAAATTTTTGTTCTTGAAGTTTTGTTTAGTTTAAGCTTGGATAAGGACTTTAAGGGTGATTCCAAGCCATTCTCTTGATTCTCCACTCTCCACGGAAGGTATAAACTCCAAACCCTAGCTTTAGTTTTGAGTAATTAGGAATGAATATGATTGATATAGTATATGTGAAGCATGATGCTTGTTTGTTTAAAGTTTGGTTGAGTTTGTAGAGATTTGTTGGTTTTGTGGTGTTTTTGGAGTTGTAAATCTTGGTAATTAGTTAAAGAACTTAAGTAAAGCTTTTAGTTCATGTGGGGAATAAGTATAAATTGTTAATATTGAGTTGTTGGGGCTGTTATGATGTAGTATGGATGGAGTTTTGATTTGGTTGTGATTGTGGATTGATTGTGGGTTGAATTGGAGTATTTTAAATTTGGGTAATCGCGTAAACATAGCCGTCGTAATGTCCGATTTACTTTAGGCTGTTTTGTTCTTAATATTAGGACCCGGGAACTCACTGCTAGGTTTTGACCATTGCCATGATTAGATAGTTCATGTTACGAGCTTCGTTTTGTTATGTAGTTCGTTTGATTCTGATGTACGGTTTAGGAGAAACGACCGTTTTAAGTAACGGCGTTTCGCGACCGAACCATTACCCCTCGCCTCACTTTGAAACATAGGTTAAAGACCTTAAAGGACTAATTGGAGTATGAAGCAATTATGTTAAGTGGATTAGGCAGTTGGTAAGGTACTCGCGAAAGAATCGCCTTAAAACTCGTAATGGTTAATTTATTAAAAATGGTGGAGCCGAGGGTACTCGAGCGACTTAAGAGAATCAGTAAGCGCAAAGCGAGCGTTAGAGTCTAATTTGGTTAAAGTATAGATTTACAAGTGACTTTGGTTTAATTCCAACTTACATGTTGTTTATAGGTTACCAGACTCGTCCCAAGCCATTTATAACCCCTAGTCGCTCAGGCAAGTTTTCTATCCGTTTTACTGTTGTTGTGATGTATACATTTGTACATGCATTATCTTGTGATAGATGCATAATGGTTATTTAGCAAATTCTTGCGATATATTGGAGCATGTTGATATGATATATATGCATGCCTGTTTCGTATTCCTGATTTATATATCTGTTGGTTCAAATGCTTATTAGTCGCATAATACCTATGCTAGAGATAAGCGGTATCTGAGTTTACCCTTAGTATAGGGGATCAAAAGGTGAACTTTTTCTAAAACCGGGAGGCGAGGCTCTCGAGTATTATATATATATATATATGAATAGTTTTTAAAACTATTAATCGAATAAGGTTTATTCGATAACTTTATATTATTTAATGAATATTATTTCGAATATTCATTCGGGGGCTTATGACTCCTTTTATTTTATTTAATGAATATTATTTCGAATATTCATTCGGGGGCCTATGACTCCTTTTATTTTATTTAATGAATATTATTTCGAATATTCATTCGAGGGCTTATGACTCAGTTTATTTTATTAATTGAATATTATTTGAATATTCATTCGGGGACTTATGACTCAGTTTATATTATTTAATGAATATTATTTGAATATCCATTTGAGGACCTATGACTCCGATTATTTACTGAAATATATTCTTTATTTTATTAAAGAATAAGGTGTCGATAATCAAACTTATTTTTGATTATTCAAATAAAGATAGTACTTTCGTATAACTATATCTTTGGTTATTTAATACTCATTTCAAGTATAAGTTTTACAACTTCTACTTCAATTATTTGTATAAAGATTATTCTTTATGGGAATATTATTTAAATGATATTATTCAGATATTTTCTTATATATCGGTACTGATTTATTTTATTAAATCAGCATTACTCCAAACACTCTTTAAACTGTTTTCGAGTCTTCAAAATGATTTTTAAAGGTTAGAGCGGATCCCAAAACTCGTTTTCAAATTTAAGATCTTCCTTTTTGAAGGGGACTTGAATACTCACTCAAAAATCTAAGGGATCCGACTCTGTGGCGTATTTTATATTCGCAACGAGGTTGCTGTTTTGATAAATGAATTGATTACTTACCCAACGTTCGGGAAGTAAGTCCATCTATTTGAGTCGGCATAAGAAACATGTGCTCAGTGGGCGTCCATGAAAGTGTAAGTGGCTCAGTGGGAGTCCATCAAATGCGTAAGTGGCTGAGTGGCAGTCCAGCATAAGGTCCTATTGCGGCCAGGGTGATGACCAGTGGGGAATTCGTCCATCTACTAGTAGAAAAGGTTACTTATTGGTATCTTTGCCTGATCAGCAAGATATCAGGTTTATGCCAAGGTTTTCTCCTTTCCAAATTCATTGGATATTGCAACTCTGTTTATAATTTTCATAACAGAGGTTTTCAAGGAGTGTATGAAATGTATATATATATAGGTGTATATATATATCGGGACTTATTGAAGTATCTCGTAACTTCATTATTTATAATGATGTTCAAAGATTGAATCTATTCAAATCTTGTCTTGTAGTCTCATTTATGTGATGAACTTTTGAAACTAATTATAACTTGAACGGTGGTAGTTCAAGTAGTATTTGGAAAAGATATAAGTATATTGGAGTATCTTGTAACTTCATCTTTTAAACTTATATCTAGTAAATGATTATCTTATGCATATCAAAGATTTTCAGAAAAATGTTGAGACAAGGTTAGATATATGAGATCACCTTGCAACGATATTTTTATACAGTTATAAACTGGAACTCTGTGTATATTATACATGTCAGAGGATTTTAAAGATTGTAAAAAGTATATATATATGTATATATATACTGAATATTTTGCGACTTGGTCGCGTTAAGATATCAGCTTGGTTCATTTCTTTTGACCAAGACTTTTATGAGTACTATGAGTATGCTCATATATTGTTAATCTGTATATATATTATTTTGGTGGGCTTGTTGCTCACCCTTGCTTTCTTCTTTCATCACACAACATCAGATAGACAAGATGAACATGACCAAGCTCCCAATTTGCGAGCGGATAGGAAACGTTCTGCAGTTTCCTATAGGTGTTGATGTCGTTGTAGCTGAGGTAGGAACTACCAATAGGCTAGGCTTTCAACTTTTGATGTACCAGACTTATGTATCTTTATCAATTATAATAATGGCAAAGAAATGTAAATTTATTCAGAAACCCTTTTAAGGTGTAATGGCATATAATTTTGGAATAAAATGACTCGTGTTATGTTTGGATATTCATCTCTGAGACTATAACTTGTGGTGTGTGTGTTTATTGTGGGGTCACTGTACAGAGTAGTTGATTGTTTATTAAGATTGGGTGTTATTAAGGGAAATGGAACTCGTGACAACCCGGATCCCCGACCCCGGATTTGGGGGTGTTACAGTTATACTAGGAATGGATTGGTTGTTAAACCATGAAGCACAAATAGAATATAAAAGTAAGAAGGTGAAGTTAAGAACCAAGGATGGTGAGGAAGTAATATTTAAAGGAAAAAGGCAAGAGAGGAAATTTCTAACGGCTATGAGGCGAGAAGATTAATACATCGAGGATGCGAAGTTTATTTGGCTCATGTCATGGACGTGGAGAAAGAATCTGTAAAGATCGACGATATTTCGGTAGTAAGAGATTTTCCGGACGTGTTTCCTGATGAATTACATGGACTACCTCCAGACAGAGAGATCGAGTTTACGATTGACTTGGCTCCTGGTACGGAACCAGTGTCGAAAGCTCCCTATCGCATGGCGCTGATCGAAATGAAGGAATTGGCAGCTCAGTTGCAAGAGTTGTTGGACAAAGGAGTAATCCGACCGAGTGTATCCCCGTGGGGCGCACCGGTGTTGTTTGTGAAGAAAAAGGATGGAAGTATGCGGTTGTGCATTGATTACCGTGAGCTGAATAAGTTGACGATTAAGAATAAGTACCCTCTACCGCGGATCGACGACTTGTTTGACCAATTGAAAGGAGCTTCGTGCTTTTCAAAGATTGATTTAAGATCTGGATATCATCAATTAAAGATTAAAGCGGAAGATATACCCAAGACAGCGTTCCGAACGAGATACGGACATTATGAGTTTTTGGTGATGGCATTTAACTTAACGAATGCGCCAGCTGCATTTATGGATCTTATGAACAGAGTGTTCAAGCAGTATTTGGACAAGTTCGTGATTGTGTTTATCGACGATATACTGATTTACTCCAAATCGGAAGAAGATCATAAGGAGCATTTGAGAGTTTCCTTGGAAATTCTGCGAAAAGAGAAGCTGTATGCGAAGTTTTCAAAGTGTGAATTTTGGCTAAAGGAAGTGCAATTTCTTGGTCATGTAGTTAATAAAGAAGGAATTAAAGTGGATCCAGCCAAGATAGAAGCTGTAATGAATTGGGAAAGACCCAAGACTTCGACGGAAGTCAGAAGTTTTCTGGGATTAGCCGGATACTATAGAAGATTTGTGCAAGATTTCTCAAAGATTGCCGTTCTATTGACAAAGTTGACGAGAAAGAACGAGAAGTTCGTTTGGACAGAAAAGTGTGAGGAAAGTTTCCAATAGTTAAAGAAGAGATTGGTAACCGCCCCAGTGTTGGTATTACCAGATGATAAAGGGGAATTTGTGATATTCAGTGATGCTTCCTATAAAGGACTTGGATGCGTGTTAATGTGACACGGGAAGGTATTAGCATATGCGTCAAGGCAACTCAAGCCGCATGAGCAAAAGTATCCAACGCACGATTTGGAATTGGCAGCAATTGTATTTGCCCTTAAGATTTGGAGGCATTATTTATACGGAGAAAAGTGCGAGATTTATACGGATCATAAGAGCTTAAAATATATCTTTACTCAGAAAGAACTGAATATGCGACAAAGAAGGTGGTTGGAATTGATCAAAGATTATGATTGTTCGATAAACTATCATCCTGGAAAGGCAAATGTGGTAGCTGATGCTTTAAGTCGAAAGGAAAGGTTGAATAGGTTAACGTCATCGGAAGAATTAATCAAGGACTTTGAAAAGATGGAAATAGAGGTGCAGACTCCAGAATGTGGAGATGAAGCTATGTATGCAATGTGGTTTCAACCTGAAATTTTGGAAAAAATTCGATGCTGTCAAGAGCAAGTGATGAATTGCGAAAAGGATAAGTTGTTGGGAGAAGAAATTAAAGCTCAAAAGGATGGAAAAGGGATATACCGTGTTAACTCACGTATTTGGATACCTAATGTTATGGAACTAAAGCACGAGATTTTGCAAGAAGCGCATAACTCGAGATTTTCAATTCACCCTGGGAGTACGAAGATGTACCAGGATTTGAAAGAAAATTTTTGGTGGCCAAACATGAAAAAGGAAATTGCGGAATGGATAAGTAAATGTTACACGTGCCAAAGAGTTAAAGCGGAACATCAAAGGCCAAGCGGATTGCTTCAGCCACTGGACATACCTGAATGGAAATGGGAACATATCGCGATGGATTTCGTGGTAGGATTACCTAAAACCAAGTCAAATCATGATGCGATTTGGGTGGTAATTGATCGATTGACAAAGTCAGCAGATTTCTTGCCGATGAACGAAAGGTTTTCATTAGAGAAGCTGGTCAAATTGTATCTGGATGAGATCGTGATGCGTCATGGAGTTCCTGTATCTATCGTGTCTGATAGAGATCCAAGGTTTAATTCAAAATTTTGGCGACAATTCCATGATCATTTGGGAACGAAATTGAAAATGACTACGGCATATCATCCGCAGATAGACGGACAAAGTGAATGGACAATTCAGACGATTGAAGACATGTTGCGAACCTGCGCAATAGATTTAAAGGAAATTGGGACGATCATTCACCCTTAATTGAGTTTTCCTACAACAACAGTTATCACGCAAGTATTGGCATGCCGCCTTATGAAGCGTTGTATGGAAGAAAGTGTAGATCCCCTACTTATTGGGACGAAGTTGGTGAGCGCAAGTTAATTGGCCCAGAGCTAGTTCAGCAAACGAAGGAAAAGGTTGAAATGATACGAAAGAGATTAATTGCAACTTAAGATCGACAAGCAAAGTATGCGAATCAAGAGCGGAAAGATGTGCAATTCGAAACTGGAGACAAAGTCTTGTTGAAGATATCTCCTTGGAAAGGTTTAACTCGTTTCGGAAAGAAAGGAAAGCTGAGTCCAAGGTACATCGGACCATTTGAAGTATTGCGATAAGTTGGGAAAGTGGCGTATGAATTGGCGCTGCCGCTGCAAATACAACATCTGCACAATGTGTTTCATGTATCTCTCCTGAAAAAGTATAATGTTGATGCAAACCATGTTATCGAGTTGGAACCAGTGGTAATCCAACCAGATTTGTCCTTTGTAGAACAACCAGTGCAAATTTTGGATCGAAAAGAAATGACGCTTAGAAATAAAGTTGTACCTCTAGTTAGAGTGTTGTGGAGAAATCCGTTAGTCGAAGAATCGACTTGGGAATTAGAAAGCGAAATAAAACAAAAGTATCCCCATCTGTTTGCTTAGATTAGATTCTGGGGACAGAATCCTTTTAAGGAGGGTAGATTGTAACGACCGAGACTTTTGTGTCGTAATTAAGAAAATAAAGTATGTGTTATATGATGAGATTATAATTATGTGATTAAGTGGTGATTATTTGTCTTATCTGTATACTAGAGTTAAGGATCGTGGATAAAAACGTTCCAATTTAAAGAGTCAGCTTAGAAGTCGAGCTATGGTTTTGGGTCATCAGGTAGAACGGAACCCGTTCCAATATGGAATTAAATAATATAAAATGTGAATTATATGTGAAGTAAATGAATAAAGTATTTCGTCTTAAGAGACGTGTTGATTGGAAAAGATAATGAGAAGCGTAATCGAAACGCTGAGCGTCGGGCCGTCAGGCTGAACGTGACCCGGTACGCGTAAAAGGAGATAAAGTTAAAGAGGGATAGATTCTATGATCAGACCTGAGTCGTTATGTGACTATATATGTGTGATTGCTTGACTGTGTGCATGACTATGTGTTCTGTGTCAATTTTGTGAATTTTAAGGGAATTATGTGACTTAAGTAAAGGTTTAATTAACCCTCGCACATTTTTATAAAATCATCTGAGAAGGATAAAAACATGGGATTTGTTCTGTTATCTTCGTAAAGACCCTAGAGACTTTTTAAAAATAAAAAGTGAATTTGATTGTTGATCTTTGCATTTTTAAATTGATTTTATGTGGGAAATGTATTTATTAAAGTAAGTTTGTGAAATTCATATAAAATCAACCGTTCGCTCAATTTCTTATTATGAGTAATGGATAAAAAGCTAATTTCGAGACCTACGTGTTAAAATTGTCATTTTTAATAATCCTCGACTTTCCGAGAGAGAAATATTTTTATTTTGAATTTCATTGCATTTGAGTAAAAAGGGAAAGAAAGTGCAAATTAAAAGGGAGTTATTAGATTACTATTTTGCCCTTAATCTTAGTGGAGTATAAAATACTCCTTCCTTCCCCCATTTTCTTCTTCTTGCTGTGCACTCACTCTTTTCTCTCCTCTTTTTCTTTCACTCTCTCTCTCTCTCTCACTCGAACAACTCTCTCTCGGCTCTCTCTTCAATCTCTCTCGGTATACTTCCTTTTTCATTGATCAAACTTATCAACCCTCCCTAATTCTTCTTGCTAAACACTTATGTATGGGTAGAAGTGTGTGCATGTGTGTGATTAGGCTTGCATGCCGGTGTGTGTGTGTGTTGTGTGTGTTCGGTGTGCGTGTACACCCGAGAACCCTATGGTTCTTCTTGTTGTTGATTGATGTCATCTTGTTAAGCTTGATTCCTTGCAAATGAATGATAGAAATATGTGCATGTTAGTTTATCTTGCGTAATTGACAAAATCGGGGGTTTCGTGGTTGCACACCCTCGAATGAGGGCACCACCGTGAAGCCACCGCCACCGGTGATGAACTCCGGTGAACCGGTGGTGAGTTGTGATGTGAAAATAGAACTCTAAACTAAGTACACTTTAATTTTAGTGGTTACATGAGGTCATTATCTATATAACCGAATGGGTTTTGTTTTTAAAGTGATCAAGTTGGTTTTCGACAATGAAATCAATGGTGGATAGTTGTTAATAGAAAGTTTGTGATTTATAAACTTGAAATGATGCATGCATGTTAAGATTTCTTGGAAAATTTAGAAAAGGGCTTTGCTTCATTGATGAAACTCAAGTGGGTGTTTGATTAAATGATTCCATTGATTGTGTGCATATGATTGTTGCTTAGAAAATCAAAAATTAAGGTTGCATGTGGATTTTTGCTTCGGGTTTTGTTAAATAAAGAATAGGAATTTGGGTTTTTTATGAATTAATCTTGTTGAACACTAAATCTATGTGGCCTAAAAGTGATTGCATGATAGTTTTAAAGAAGATTAATTAATGCATGTTAATGATTAGTCCTTGAGTTAAAAACTATGTTTTGCCGAATGAAAACAAGATAAAAGGGGGTTAATTATTGATTGAGCAAATGCATGTGGGTTGAATGAGTTAGGTGTTACATGATTTGGTGTTTAAGTGAATGGAATGATCTTGTTAAAAACTAAAATAGGTAAGGAATGTGATGTATTGCCTTGTATGTTAAAATCCATTCTTGTATGTTAATTTATGGAAAAACTCGAATGGATTCTTAGGAATAAAAAGGTGAAATTAAGTGGATTGAATTGCTAAGTGAGATTTTGATTTGCATGACAAAGATTAAGTAATGTTGAGTTCGAACTTTAATAATTAAACAAAAGTGTTGATTTCGATCCTTAATGAAAGTAGGATTCGGATTTTTTTTGGTTAAAAAGGGATGAAGTTGAAGTGCTAAATGATCCTTGTGAATTGCATTAGTTGTGCTTGCTTATATGAGGTTGAAAATGAATATATGTGGATGTGTTTTGTATGTATGGTTCGAATTAAGGAGCAAAAGAAAAGGAAATTAAGTTGATTGATATAAGTGATAGTATATACGTAAATGTTTGGATGTAAATAGGTCTTGTACTCGTAAAAGAGTCGTGATAGTGTGATTTGAGAAATAGCCAAGGTCAAGCGAGTGCGCTTTGATGGTTAAGTATATAAGGATATAAAAGCTACAAGAAAAAGGGATATGCTATGTGTTATGTGCTATGTGCTTATATGTATAAGCTATATTCGTATGCTCGAGTCAAAGATATAATAGAGTTATCGTATAGAGTGATCGTTCCGGGAACGAGAGTTGAGAATCTGATTAAGATTTTGGTTTTATTGTAGATTCGGAGCGTGAGGGCATTCAGGCTAGGAAAGGAAAGGATTTACTAGGTGGCAGTAGTTCAACCCTTAGGAAAGCAATTTCAGGCAAGTAACTCTGATTACTTGTGTAAATGATTATAAAGGAAATGTTGTTCATACCATGTAGAGTATTGAACTGTTTAAGCATGAAACCCTTATTTTATGAGACCCTTGTTTTATGAGACCCTTGTTTTATGAAACCCTGTTATTGATTTAGAGAATCCCTGTTCTTGATAACCTGTTATTGATAAGCCTATTGATTTCACTCATTGATAACCAGACCTTTCTGTTCAAGTTACCTATAATGCCATGAATCATATTGAACCTATTGATTATCTTGGTTAACTCTGTTTAATGATACCCTGTTTCTCTTGATCACTCTATTGATCCCTAAGTTAATGCTGATCCTTCTAATTTAGTACCTTGTTGTCCTTGATACAGAATCTTGAGAATTGTTCCTTGCATATCTTTGGTTCACTCCCTGAACTTTGTTTCTTTAAAATCTGATTTAAGAATGAGTTTCGACTTGAAAGAGTCCGAATGATTTCAAATGCTTGGTAATGATAAAATGGATTTTAGAAAACCTATTTGTTTTTTTCCAACTCAAGGTTTTCCAAATGAATTCCTGATGGATTGGATTGAGACGTAAGAGGCTAGTGGGACTAGTCCAGTCATGTTAAGAGGCTAGTGGGACTAGTCCAATTTAAGGCTGAAATTATGTCGATTGGTACCTTAAAGACCGGAATGGAGGTCGATACGGGCTGATCACCCGTATATAATGAAATGGAAAGATAAAGTGATCCAATCAAGGGTTCTAATTGATTATTTAAAAGGGAACTGAAATTTTTATTCAGTAAATTGATTTTGGAAATGAAAATGGTTTATATTGCCTTGAAAAGAGTTGATATTGTTATTGTGGAGCTTAAAGCTCGAGAAGCCTGATTCTTGAAATTGTTGATCATATGATTGATTATATCTTGAAATACTGTTGCTTTCCTCTATCGAAAGATCTATTTTGATCTCATAATGATTTGTGATGAATGTCGGCTTTCGTCCTGTTTCGAGCCTTGTTTCTTGAAAGCCCCTACTATTCTTCAGATACCTTTCCTTATCCAAAAAAAAATGGAAATCTACCACCTAGACTAATGCCCTAGTTTGATAAAGCGTATTGTGATTTGATATTGTAGAACTGCTATATAGTTACTTACTGAGTTTTACACTTATTTGTTTTGTCTTAATCTAACCATGGCAATTAAGCAAGAAGATGGCCAGGCTTAGGCGCACTGCTCATAAGAGCGTACCTGGTGGTCCCTACCGTGTTTAGGGCTTCCGGTTGCCAGAGCAGGTAGTGGTTTCTATGAGTGAGCTCGCGCCTAGAATGCGGTGTATAAAGATACAATGGGTTTTCTGTCGGTTCCCAGCCGGAATCGATATTGTTTATTTAATAATATTTTGGGTTTGTAAGTTATATTTTATGATTGGTAGTTGTAATCTTGTATCATACTTTATCCTGTTGATCCTGTTAGTAGTTAATCGGGGTTTATGCATAAATAATTATTAGATTAGAGGTGTGTGAGTCCTCATTTCCTAACCCCGAGATCGAGGGCGTCACAGACAACACCATAAACATCACCTCTAAACACTCATAAAATTTTAGAAATGGAAAATTGTGATAATTTTTATTTCAAATTTTAGTTATTTGGGGTTCATATTTTAGTGATTTTGGTCACTTTGATGGTGTTTATGTGGTTTTAGTAAAAATTTGTAGTGATTTCAGTCTGATTTTATGATAATTTTGGCAGTCTGCATGGCTAGCGGTTTGTAGTGATGGTGACAGGGGGGATGTGTCTCTATAGGTGATGATAGCGATATATTCATAAAAAATTATTTAAGATTAATTACTCATCATATATGTACAATTTTTTATAAAATGATGAATTATACTATATATTAATTATTGAAAAATGCGGGTAGTAGTCCCACATTATCAAGTCAATTTAAGACATAATTTGAGTGGACGAGTGTTGCATGCGCGCAACCAGTGTTACATGGAATGCGTTCTTCTCCCAGAGAGTTTTTCGAGGCACTTTGAATCAATCAAAATGACTAAGAGGTGGATGAGATATGATCATCCAAAGTTAGTCTCTTAATACTGAAAATTTGAGAAAGAAATGAAAGTCGCACATTAATTTTACATTGATTTTGCAAAGGAACATACATAGCTTTATATAACAAAACACTTATGTAGTGTTCAAATATGTTACTTATGTATTGCTCCGACATATACATGCGCGCATGGGGTGCAAATCTTGGGCTTTCGAGGGACAATCTGAGGCTTGTGAAGCCTTCGAACTTGCCCGTGTGTGCGATATGCGGGCACAAATGTAGCAGAAAATTGGCCCGAATAATTGATTTAACGTAATCATAATCTGATTCAATTACATTTTTGATCTATTAACCAAATAATTAATTAACGCGCTTGAATTAATTACGCGTGAAGTAGCGCTTACCTTTTCTCGAGCCTATATAATATCGTATCAGGCTTAGGGTTATTCATTCATTTGATATACAAAACACTGACGCCTCCAAAACACAAACTCTACCCTCTCTCTGTTCCAGTGATAGTTTCTTTCTCCGTTCTAGTTCTCCGAAGGTGCTGTTTGAGTAACATCGCTGCCTTCTCGTTTTATCTTGGGAGGCTAACAACTCGTACATATGGTGGGGGCCATAATAACTTTAAAGAGACAGTTATACGACTAGACTCGAGAACTTCTTCTTCATATCCTTTTATTGGTTTCTATTATTTGCAATTTATTACACATATATTATTGGCACGCAGACACTTATACTATATGTATTAATCACAGATTATGTAAACAATCTTAAAGCTGTTATTATTATCTATGACTAATATATCTGTCTCTTCCTATTTGTTGATTAACAGATCTATGGAGAATAACACTGTGAACATTTTGATGAACACGGTGGTCCTAACGCACAGATCGCTGGATCTGATGGGGTTCACTAGCAGGCGCCTGACCCCAATGCACATATCGTAGTATGTGATGGGGGTCAGACACCAGTTGGACATGTACCTTTAGGACATATGCCTGTGGGACACAATATCATTGGACAGTTTAGTGTGCCTTTTGGATAAATGTTGGCAGGATTCGTTCCTCCGATTGTACCTGCGGTGCCTACTGGTGTACATACACATGTAGTATAGACACACACACGGACTGTCACACCTGCGGTGCCTGTTGCACCAGTTATGCCAAATGTGCTTGCTACACATGCTGATAAACCCGAGAAGTTCAATGGAACGAACTTCAAATGTTGGAAGTAAAAGATTTACTTTAATCTGATCACGTTGCATTTGGATCGCTTTCTAAAGGAAGAGGTGCCATTGCTCACTGGTGAGAGCAACACGCAGACTATGTATGCTGTGGATGCTTGGAAGCACTCCGACTATATATGTCGGAATTATGTACTGAATTGCTTGGATGATTCAATGTATAACGTGTATAGCTTGAAGCCAACAACTAAGTTCTTATGGGAGTCATTTGACCATAAGTATAAAACCGAGGACGCTGGGGCAAAGTAGTGGATTGTTGGCCATTTTCTTGACTATAAGTTGGCAGATTCTAAGACCATGGTCAGTCATATGTAAAAATTTATGGTGATCATTCATGAATTCATGATGAGGGAATGGTCATTAGTGAACCTTTACAAGTTGCTGTTGTGATTGAAAAGCTGCCACCTACATGGAAAATGTTCAAAAACTACCTTAAACATAAGCAAAACATGACCACGGAGGATCTGATTCTCAGACTTTGTATTGAAGAAGATAATAGAGGATCTAAGAAGAAAATGAATGTTTCTATTGAGAAGGCAAAAATGGTGGAGCATGTTGAAAGCTCCAAGCCGAAGAAGACCACTTATGGTAAAGGGGAAAAACTGGCACTCAAGTGAGGGATTTCGAAGTCGAAATTTTAAGGGAATTGCTACAACTGTGATAAAGTGGGCCTTAGATCTTCTAATTGCAAGAATCCCAAAAAGGCCAATAGGAAGAAAGAAGCAAATATGGTCGATCATATCTCCAAGGAGATGAGTGACATAGAACTCTATGCTACGATCTCTGAAGTGAACCTGGTTGGCTCTAATCCTCATGAGTGGTGGATTCATACTGGTGCTACTAGACATGTTCTCTCAGAAAAGGTGATTTTCTGTTGTCTCAAAGCTTTTGATGCTGGTGAAAATCTTTATATGGGAAATTCAGCGACTTCTACCGCTGAAGGTGAAAGAACGTTGATTGTGAAGATGACCTTTGAGAAGAATCTGAATTTGAAGAATATACTGTATGTACCTGATATTTGCAAAAACCTTGTCTCTGGTTCTTTGTTGAATAAGCACG
Source organism: Apium graveolens (assembly GCF_009905375.1). Classification (NCBI taxonomy): domain Eukaryota; kingdom Viridiplantae; phylum Streptophyta; class Magnoliopsida; order Apiales; family Apiaceae; genus Apium; species Apium graveolens. The sequence goes on from NC_133654.1 coordinate 208,965,016, forward strand.
ACTTTTATATTGTAATTGAGTCAGATAAAGTTATTTTTTCTAAGAGTGGTATATTTGTAGGCAAGGGCTATGTAACTGATGGGCTTTTTAAGCTCAATGTTATGTCCATTAAGGACGATAATGAAATGAAGAATTCTTCTGCTTACTTGCTTGAGTATCCTAATTTATGGCATGCTATATTATGACATGTTAATTATGACACTTTACGAAGGTTAAATGTAAAAGAATACAGACTAAATTAACAATTGATTCAAAACATAAGTGTGAGACTTGTGTTGAGGAAAAATTAATGAGATCATCATTTAAACATGTGAAAAAAATACCAAAGTGCTAGACCTAATACATAGCGATATATGTGATTTAAAATTTGCTCCAATAAGAGGAGGAAACAAGTATTTTATTACATTCATAAATGACTATACAAAATATTGCTATGTATATTTGTTGAAAAGCAAAGACGCAACTATAGATAAATTTAAAATCTATAAGGAAGAAGTTGAGACACAACAAACTGAGAAAATCAAAACGATAAAAAGTGATCGTGGAGGTGGATATGTTGAAACCTTTGGGGAATTTTGTTCACAACATGGTATAATCCATGAGGTCACTGCACCATACTCCTCTCAGTCAAATGGAGTGGGTAAGAGGAAGAATCGCACTCCCAAAGAGATGATGAATGCGATTTTTCGTAAGCTCTAGACTTCCGCAGTCGATGTGGGGGAAAGTCATCTTAAGCGCGAATAATATCTTAAATATTATTATGCACAAGTATAATGATGTAAGTCCTTATGAAATGTGGAAAAACAAGAAATCAAGTTACCAAAACCTGAAAGTGTGGGGGTGCCTGGCAAAGGTACTGATCCCTACACCTAAGATGGTGAAGATTGGTCCGAAGACTATGGATTGTATCTTTATCGGATATGCACCATATAGTACTGCATATCGGTTTCTTGTGTATGATTTCGAGATTCCTGACATTCGGAAGAATACGATTATGGAATTTAGGAATGCATCATTATTTTAGACGATGTTTCCTTGTAATCCAGGAAACGAACCACCTACAACGTCTAAATAAGCTCAAGAATCTATAGATGACAATAATGAGAGTAAAGAAAGTGCGGAAGAGAATGTGGGGGTAGTATGGAGGAGCAAAAGACAGTGTACGGAGAAATCATATGGGTCTGACTTTATGACCTATTTGCTCGATGAAGGTGACCCGAAAACCTATAAAGAAGCGGCTAGCTCAACCGATGGCCCCATGTGGAAAGAGGCCATTAAAAATGAAGTTGATTCAATTCTACAAAATCATACTTAGGAATTAGTTAATTTTTCAAACGGTTGTAAACCGTTAGGCAACAAGTGGGTTTTCAAGAAGAAATTGAAAATTGATGGTACTATCGACAAGTACAAGGCAAGACTTGTAATTAAAGGATACAAGTAACAAAAAGGTCTTGATTACTTTTACACATATTCTCCAGTAAAGAGAATAACGTCTATAAGGATTATATTTTCTATCGCAACAATGCAAAATTTAGCACTACATCAAATGGATGTGAAAACAACTTTCCTAAATGGAGATATAGATGAGGAAATATATATGGAACAACGTGAAGGATTCGTTGTCCCTGGACAAGAAAGGAAAGTATGTAGACTAGTGAAGTCACTAAATGGCTTGAAGCAAGCGCCAATGAAATGGTATGAGAAATTTGATGAGGTCGTGCTAGCCAATGGCTTCAAGATCAATGAATGTGATAGTTGTGCCTATTACAAGAATAACGAGAGCTGTTATGTTAAGGAAAATGACAATGGTTATGTCTTGATGACATTGTATGTAGACTATCTACTTATTGCCGGAAGCAATGATAAAGTGATCAAATCTATAAAGGACATGCCAAAGGAAAGATTTGACATGAAAGAAATGGGACTAGCAAACGTGATTCTAGGAATCCAAATTTCTAGAACATCAGAGGGACTCACATTGATTCAACCTTATTATATTGACAAGATCCTTGAGAATTTTCATAAGGATAACTTTGAGAAAGCTAGGACACCTGTGGATATGACTTTACATCTATCCAAGAATAAAGGTATAGTGGTTTCCCAGTTGGAATACTCGAAGATAGTTGGGAGTCTGATGTACCTAATGAGTTGTACAAGACCATACATTGCATACTAAATCAACAAATTGAGTAGGTTTATGAATAATCCGGGAGCTGATCACTGGAAAGCGATTATAAGGGTACTGAGGTACTTGAAAAAAACTTAAGACTATAGAACGCACTATGGCAGATATCCGACAGTATTAGAGGGATATATTGACGTGAACTGGATATATAATAAGAAGGCCCTAAAGTCTACGAGTGGCTATGTGTTTACTCTAGCTTACGTGGTAATTTTATGGAAATTCTCAAAGCAAACTGTGATAAATTATTCCACGATGGAAGCTGAGTTGGTGGCACTAGATCAATGCTCCGAAGAGGCTGAATATCTCGCTATTTTTAGAGGTTATTCCTAGATGGCCAAAGCCTGTTACTGCAATAGGGATATACTGTGATAGTCAATCCGCTATTGGTAAAGCACTGTTAGGTCACACACATTGTAGAAGGGGGTTGAATACAGTGTTTAGCACAATCAAATCGAATATAAGAACTCAAGTAATAGAAAATAGATTTTATTCAACACAATAAACTCTGTTACAATATGGAACTGTCCTCTCTCAGTGATGAACAAATGATCGCGAGAGCTACTAGGGTTACAAAGATTAATAACTTGGATAATAATAACACTTATAGTGTAAATCCTATGCCTGTGTTTATATACTACACAGTTCCAAGATAAATTCTATTTGATATGGAATATAATTCTGCTTCCTAAAATATATCAACTAGTTATCTTTTCTTCCAAGTATTCTATTCTTCATAGAATTCTTTCTTCATGCATAATTCTTTCTGTCTTAGTCTCGATTTTCTTTCCTTTTAATCAGCCGCCTGTCTTATCTGAAAGTCATCTTAAGTCCTGATATTATCTCCTGATAAATAGCTTCTGATAACTTAAGTTCTGATAACTTAAATTCCGATATCTTAAGTTATGTCTTCAGTATAAGTGCTGATTTCCAGTTAAGTGATGATTTCCAGTTAAGTACTGATTTGCCCTGTTAGTTAAGATCTGAAAACTAAACATAAATCATATTACACATGACATTATCAAATATATCTAACAATCTCCCCCAACTTATAAATTAGCATAATATACAAGTTCAACAGATATTTGATGATGTCAAAAACATTAAGTACAAATGCATGAAAATTTGACTAGATAACTACAACTTACAATCCTTTCAGCTTTACCATCTTAAACTTCTGATAACAGCTTCAGTCTGTATACACTTTAAAATTTAAGCAGTTATAGATCTTTGACTTGGCTTCAATTTCTGATCTCTTTGATATCAGGAGTTGTTCTGAGATAGTTCTTCAACAAACATCTCTTAGCATACTCAAGTTCATTAACCATCCTCCTTTTAGCATTTATCAATTCAGCTGTATCTTCTGCAGTTTGAAAAATAACTGCTCTGAGATCATTTATCTTAGCTTTTTTTATCTCTTGATCTAGTCTAATCAGATATGCCTTGTCAGACTCTAGATTGAATTCCACAGCTTTATAACCCAGAAAAGTAGTTATAATCTTAGCAGAGTTAGGCTTCATTTCAACAATATCACCTTTGTGATCTCTATACTTGGGATAGTATGTGATGTCAGACTTTACTGAATAAAGCTTCTTCTGTCTTTGAATTTGAGACTTTAAATACCCTACAGCACTATCTGTTAATCTGTCTTTCACTTGAAGTAGGAATAGAACATGTTCCAGTTCCTCAAAATACTTCAGTGGTATAACATTCAGCTTAATCTGGTATACCCTTCCATCTGTCATAAAATATAACAAGATATGTTCTTTCAAAAAGGTATGGTAAACCATTTGTACAGATTCAAGTCGATTCAATCTTTTAGGAGTTGCTCCAACACCTGGTTCACTTAAGGAAGTCGGATCATTGGTAGTGTTATGTACTCTTCTTTCATCAGAACTACCCAACCTAGATTTATCTCTTGCTTCCTTTCCTGTAATAACTCTTGCTTTAAAACCACTTGTTGCAGTCTTCAAAGGTTGAGTCTGTTTAGCTTTGGTGAATCCTGGTAGGAGTATCTTTGAAGGTTTAACATGAGCAATGTCAGAGGTTTCCTTTTCCTTATCTTCTGATATCAAGCCAACTTGAGCTATGTCAGAGGTTGCTTGCTTCACTGTCATATCAGAACTTACTATATCTTGACTCTGAACAACATGAGCCATGTCAGAGGTTGTTTGAAAAATCTTCATTTGCATCAGAGTAAGATTAGCATCTTCTTCATCATCAATTATTTCTTTGCCCTTGGACCTTAGATCAATTTCCACTTGTGATTTGGCTTTGGTTGCCTCAGAACTTGTTCTTTCCTTTATCACAATACCCTTAGGCTTTGGAAATTTCTTTTCAAAAATAGAAGTTTTAGATTTTTTCTTGACACCTTCTGCTTTGAGTCTAGCTTCTTCTTCCTTTAGACTCTCAAAGTCCATTCCTGGATTTTCTTTAAGAAATAACTATTTTGAAATTTCTTCATCAAGTTCCAGATGTTCACCAGAACTTATCCTTTTACCAGTATCAGAACTTATTCTTCTCCCAGTATCAGAACTTGTTCCTTGACTTGTAATTCTAGCTTTACTTGATGAAAATCCTTTGCCTTGACCTTGACCTCTACCCTTGTTAGAGTTTCCCTGGTTATCATTTCCATCATCCTGTCCTTTCAGTGTCTGAATAAATTTGCATTTGGACTTAATCACTTTCTCCCCCTTTTTATCATCAGCAGGTAAAAGAAGAGAGACAAGCAATTCCACTGAGGATTGGATCTCATTGAGTTGATTTTGGTGAGAAGCTTGATTCTTCAGAATTTCTTCAATTTGAGTTTGTTGCTTCTCCTGAGTTTTCTCAATGTAGGCAATTCTGTCAAAGGCTGGCTTGAAAAATCTGTTATTTTCAAGTTTCACATTCATATCTTGTTGGATCAAAGTTTCTTGAATTTTATTCACCTTGGCATGAGTTCTTGAGTGTTGACCCTGAAGGTGCCTAGTACTCAATGCAGTAACTCTCAGTTGTGCCTTGAAATCATCATTTATCAGCATTTCATCAGCTTTTGCCAGATGCTCAGCAAGAATCTTTTCAGAAGGAACAAAACTAACTGTGTTCCATTCTTTAGTCCACTCCTTTCCTCTAGGAGTTTCACTCCAAGGTACCGGTGCTTCCCCTATAACAAACTTCTTAACTAATTCAGCTTTAGTAATTGTTTGTTGAGGTGCATGTCCTGATGGACCAGCTGCATCAACATCTAAAGTAGCAGCAGCTTCACCTGTAATTTCTTCATTAGTAGCATCAGAACTTGTAGTGCCTGCAGTATCAGCATCCTCGGATAAAATAGCAGTATGAGAGGCTATAGAGGCTTCATCATCATCCTCTAAATTCTGATCTGCCAGCCAGGTTCTGATCAACATCCAAAATTTATGTTGTTGGTGGAGTGAGTTGAATTGGTGGAGCTTCCAAGTACAAAACTTCAGGCACAATCAAGTTATGATTATCAATTTCAGCACTTGTACCTGGTTCTTCAGTATGTACTGGATCAACTATAGGTGACATATGAGGTGTAGGAATTTTGTCTTGATCATTTTCATGTTGTGCAGAAGTAAGTGATTCAATAACAATTGGTTCTGTTGAGATAAGAGATTCCTGATCCCCTTCCTTAGCTGCTTCCACTACATCTGAATCTGACTCAACTATGTCCCTATGAGCTCTCTGTTTCTTTAATTTCTTCAAAGGTGGAGACACTACAGGAGATTTATCATCAGATTTTAACTTTTTAAGCCTTTTGAGGGGCCTAGAACTCCCAGTTACAGTATCTTTCTGAGAAAAAACCTTCTCAGCTTCTACAATAACAGGTTCTGATATGGGAATTTGTTCCTCAGTAGTTTCCTGAAATCAACAGAATTTAATCAAAACATTCATCACAAAATAAGATTAAAAGTTGATGAAGTAAAGATTAATAAATTGCAATTAAACATGCACAGTCACATAATTTGAGAAACAAAGAACAAGTCTTGCAATTAAAGAAAATTTCATTGATATATCAGTCAGTAACAGTCAGTAAAAGATCTAAAGCCAGAGTTAATGGGCACGGGATATGATAATAATTACTGTGCACATGCAGTTTTTCAAGACATACACATTAACCACTAACACATAATGATTATGATTGTTTTATCTCACATTAACCAATATTCTATAAAAATATTATCGTTCAAGTAATGACCAAAAATAAACCAAGTAAATAAATACTGCCACGTCAACATCAGAACTTGATTATTATCAGGATTTAAAAGTTATCAGAATATGGCTCCTTAACTCAAAAAGTGAATGTGTATTCCTGTAATTCTTCACACAAATACTGATATGGTTTCATCAGAACTTAATCATCAGAACTTCCATCAGAACTTGTCCTTAGAATTTATGCAATCTGACACATAAACTGTTCATCTCAAACAACATTTAACACCACAGTAATTTTCATCATTCATATGGAGTGTAAGTGTGTGCATTAAGCTAAATATCAGACAAAGAGTAAAGTCTGATTCACTTCAGTACATCTTAGAAATAAGGCATAACTAAGAACTTTACTCAAAATCTGTCATTATTCTGAAGTCTACTTTAGAATGAGTTCATTCATGAGTCCACCTCAACTGTTTTGTGCTCATTTCATGTATCTTTTGAAATTCCATTTTACAGTGGCTTCTCAGTGTAAGTGAGTCATGACTGCTTATCAGAATTTATGCCGCTATCAGAGTATTTCTCCAGTAATCATAGAGTGTGAAAAGTCACCAAGAAAATTTTATTTTGCTTTTCTAATGCATATTACTTAATACCAGTAATGCACTTGGGTCTTCCCTTCCACATTTTTACTCTAGATCTCAAAGGAGTACCTGATTTTTATTTCTTTTCTTTTCTTTTTCTTTTGATAAGTGAGGCTTATCAGCACTTAGTACATCCACCAGATTTACTAACATCAGAACTTTAACAGATAAGAAGCATTATTCCAGTTTTTGACTTAGTAATAAGATACACAAAGTAAACTTAACTAAGCTCAATATCAGAATTTGCTTATGTTAAAAGTTTTCCACATAAACAATTACTTCAAACATGGGATCTTTAGTATATTAAAGACTACTAGTTCAACATCTAGCACAATTATCCTCATTGGATTGAATAGTCACAAAAACATTCATATCACTATCAGAGTTTAGAAATTCACACTAGACAACAATCATCACTTAAGCAAATTTTCAATTTAAGCACATAATACACAAAGATAGTAATATCTGTAAATACTGATCATAAAGTCTGATGTATCAGAATATAAACTAAGAAGATTTAGAGAAAGAACCTGAAACCATTCCAAGTTCATTTACCAATCTTGTAAAAGTAGCTTCACACAGTGGTGTTGTGAAGATATCTGCTAGTTGTTGATCTGTGGAAAAAAATGCAATTCCAATGTACCTTCATCCACATGTTCCCTTATGAAGTGGTACCTAATGCTGATGTACTTTGTCATTGAGTGTTGAACTGATTACCTGTTATAGCAATAACACTTTGATTATCACAGTAAATAGGGATTTTAGAAAATTTTAACCCATAATCCAGTAACTGATTCTTCATCCAAAGAATCTGTGCACAACAGCTTCCTGCAACAATGTATTCTGCTTCTGCAGTTGATGTGGAAATTGACTTTTGTTTCTTGCTAAACCAAGAAACCAATCTACCTCCAAGAAATTGGCAGCTTCCACTTGTGCTTTTCCTGTCAATTTTGCATCCTGCAAAATCTGCATCTCAGTAACCTATTAGCTTAAAGTCTGATTCTCTAGAATACCACAATCCCAGATCAGTTGTACCCTTAAGGTACTTGAAAATTCTTTTCACAGCTATTAAGTGAGGTTCTCTTGGATCTGCTTGAAATCTTGCACAAAGACAGGTAGCATACATGATATCAGGTCTACTTGCAGTTAGATATAGTAGAGAGCCAATCATACCTCTGTAATCAGTAATATCTACTGATTTACCAGTATCCTTATCCAACTTAGTTACAGTGGCCATAGGAGTGGATGCACTTGAACAATCCTGCATTCCAAATTTCTTCAAAAATTTCTGGTGTACTTAGATTGACAAATAAAAGTTCCTTCTTCATTCTGCTTGAATTGAAGGCCTAGAAAATAGTTAAGTTCTCCCATCATACTCATTTGATATCTTGACTGCATCAGCTTGGCAAACTTCTTACAAAGTCTGTCATTTGTAGAACCAAAAATAATATCATTAACATATATTTGCACCAAAAGTAAGTCCTTTCCATGGTTGAGGTAGAACAATGTTTTGTCAATAGTCCCTCTGTTAAATCCACTTTCTAGAAGAAACTGAGCTAATGTCTCATACCATACTCTTGGAGCTTGCTAAAGGCCATAAAGTGCTTTATCAAGCCTGTAGACATGATTGGGAAATTGGGATCTACAAAGCCTGGAGGTTGTTCAACATATACCTCTTCTTCCAATTCTCCATTGAGAAAAGTAATTTTCACATCCATTTGCAAGACTTTAAACTTCTTGTGAGCAGCATAAGCCAAAAATATTCTTATGGCTTCTAATCTAGCAACTGGTATAAATGATTCATCATAATCAATTCCCTCCTGTTGAGAGTATCCTTTTGCAACCATCCTTGCTTTGTTCCTTGTAATTATGCCATCACTGTCAGTTTTGTTTCTGAACACCCACTTTGTAACAACAACAGACCTGTTCTTTGGTCTTGGCACTAGGGTCCAGACTTTATTTCTTTCAAATTCATTTAACTCTTCTTGCATTTCCTGCACCCAATCAACATCTTGAAGAGCTTCTTCCACTTTCTTTGGTTCAGTCTGAGAAAAAAAAGAATGATAGAGGCATTCATTTGATGTAGCTGTTCTAGTTCTGACACCTGCATCAGGATTTCCAATAATTAAGTCAGGTGTATGTGCTTTAGTCCACTTCCTTGCAGATGGAAGGTTTTTTCTAGAACTGGATGCTCCCCCATGATCCATGCTGTCTCCATCAACATTTTCTGATGCTCCCCCTGAAATTATGCTCTCTGAGTTGGATCCTTCAGAATTTGAGTTTCCAGAAATATCAGAACATGAGTTTCCAGAATTATCAGAACTTGGCCCATCAGAACTTGACGAATTCAGAACTTGAAGAGCCTGTTGTAGGTTCTGATGCTTCTTGAGAAGTGGTTGTATCTTCAGTATGCTCCCCCTGCACAGGTGCATCTTCTTTTGGCGTAGTCACCACAGTTTCAATGACATCAGAGTTTAATCCATCAGAGTTTGCAATATCAGGTTTTAGACTGTCAGGAGTTACAGAATCAAAATTTAAAGCTTCATTTTCAAATCTCAGCTGATCATGATCATTGAAATCTTCAAGTCCAGTAATCTTCTTATCATCAAAAGAGACATTGATAGATTCCATGACAACCCTTGTTCTTAAATTGTAGACTCTGAAGGCTTTTGTAGAAAGTGGATATCCAACAAAAATTCCTTCATCAGCTTTTAGATCAAATTTAGATAGCTGTTCGGGATGAGTCTTAAGAACAAAACACTTGCATCCAAATACATGAAAATACTTCAGATTTGGCTTTTTTTTTCTTCACCATCTCATATGGTGTTTTTCCATACTTGTTGATAAGTGTTGAATTTTGAGTAAAACAAGCAGTCTGCACAGCTTCAGCCCAAAAGTAGGTTGGCAACTTTGCTTCGTCAAGCATAGTTCGTGCAGCTTCAATAAGAGTTCTATTCTTTCTTTCAACAACTCCATTTTGCTGTGGAGTTCCAGGAGCAGAAAATTCTTGCTTTATTCCATGGTTTTTGCAGAACTCTTCCATGATCAAGTTCTTGAACTCAGTGCCATTATCACTTCTTATGATCTTCACAGAATCTTTGACCAATTTATCCAGTTGTTTGATTTGTTTGACATGATCAATCAAGATAGATGCAGTTTCACTTTTTGTGTGCAAAAAATACACCCATGTGTATCTGGTGAACTCATCCACTATGGCCATAACATATTTCTTCTTTGCAATAGACATGACATTCACTGGACCAAATAGATCAACATGTATTAGGTGGTAAGGCTCAAGAATTGATGATTCAGTCTTGCTCTTGAATGAAGATTTTCTTTGTTTTGCCTTCTTACATGAATCACAAAGGCCATCAGGAGCAAATACTGATTTTGGCAGCCCTCTCACAAGATCTTTCTTGACAAGTTCATTTATATTGTTAAAATTTATATGAGAGAGTTTCTTGTGCCAATCCCAGCTTTCTTCAATTGATGCTCTACTCAACAGACAGATTGCAGAACCATCAATACTTGTTGAAAGCTTGGCTTCATAAATGTTACCATACCTATAACCTTTCAGAACAACTTTGCCTGCAGATTTGCTTATAACTTCACAGTGTTCTCCAAAGAAATCCACATGATAACCTCTGTCACAGATTTGACTCACACTCAGCAGATTGTGTTTAAGTCCTGAGACCAGAGCTACTTTTTCAATGATGACATTCCCAAGATTGATATTGCCATATCCTAGAGTTTTTCCAATATTTCCATCTCCATGAGAAACACATGAGCCAGCTTTCTCCACAAAGTCTGATAGCAGGGCTTTATTTCTGGTCATATGTCCTGAACATCCACTGTCCAGAAATAGGATGTTATTCCTGTTGCCCTGCAATCACAAAGACCACTAATGATTAATTTTAAGGACCCAGAGTTGCTTGGATCCTTTGGTCTTTTTAAGTTTGTTAACATTTGTAACGGATTTAGCATTAGAGTTTATGTTAACAGTTTTCTTATCAAAATTTGCAATATCAGACTTTGTATCAGAACTTATACTAGAAGGAATAATGCTAACTTTCTTTACAGAAGGTTTTATTTGATAATAATCATAGAACAAACTATGATATTCCTTACAAGTATAAATGGAATGCCATAAACTACCACAATGAAAACAAGGATTTTGTGGCTTATATCTAACAGACTGACTCTTAACTCCTGACTTTGAAGGTAAAGAGTTTATGTTCTTATTCTTCCTGCAAAAAGAAGCCAGATGGTTAGAGTTTCCACAGTTATGACATATTTTTCTAGGAGCATTAGGAACAGGCTTATAATTGTTACTTTTGTTCACACCTTCCTTTCCATTCCTATTTTTTCTAGGTGGTTTTACCTTGTTTACATTCTTAACATCTTTCAGCTTATATTTAAGCTGCTTCTTAGTCATTAAGCCTATGTTAACTTCAGTTGGCTTATCCTGTTTAGGTTTGTCAGAAGTTACTTCCTCCTTAACTTCTGATTTCTCAATATTAGACTTTGCAGTTACAAACTTAACATGATTTAACTTTGGTTTTTGTTTAACAACTATAGGCTCAGTTTCTACAGTTCTCTTACTGTTCTTATCATCTCCATAACCTAAACCCTCTTTCCAGTTTCCACTACTAGGAATATCCTAAGTTGCTTTACCAGAGTTAGTCCAAGTCCTGATAATCTCTCTTTCCTTTTCTAACTCAGTTTTTAGAGATTCATTCATTTTTAACACTTCATCCCTAACATAAAAGGCATCATCTCTATCTTTCTGAGTTTGATGGAACATGACTAACTCTTTTTCTAAATAATCATTCCTCTTTTTATAAGCAAGATTTTCAGAAGTTAATCTTTCACATGTTAAAGTTTGATCTTTATAACTAATGAACATGGTTTTAAGATATCTTCTCAACTCAGTAATATCATCAGTATGAAAGGCATAAGTAGTTTAAGGTACCTTTAAGTTAGCAGTATCAGAACTGCTATCAGCATTTGCCATCAAGGCATAGTTTTCCTCATCCTCGGAATCTGAAGCATCTGACCAGCTTTTCTTCTTTGTGACAAGAGCCTTTCCTTTGTCACTCTTCCCTTTTCTGCAATCAGGAGATATGTGGCCTTTCTCACCACAGTTGTAGCATTTAACATTTGAGTAATCTCCTCTGTCAGACTTTCCTCCTTTTCCTTCAGATTTTCTAAAACCTTTCTTTTCAGAACTTGCACCTTTCCAGGAAAACTTCTTTCCTCTTCTGAATTTTCTGTATGCAAGCTTTTTGATTCCTTTTACCATAAGAGCACACAACTTCATCATCTCTGCATCAGGGTCTATCTCAGATATACTTTCAGTTTCTGAGTCATCATCACTATCAGAACTTGATGACTCAGTATCAGACTTTGTGATGAGAGCTTTTCCTTTGCCTTTCTTTGAGGCAGCAACTTTGGGACTTTCCTCCTCAGCCACAAAAGCAACTGTCCTTGACTTTCTTCCATTCCTCTTGCTTCTTTGTTCCATCTCAAGTTCATGAGTCTTGAGCAACCCATAAATTTCATCAAGAGTTGTTTCATCAAGATTATAGTTGTCTCTTATTATTGTGGCCTTCAAATCCCATATTTCAGGAAGTGCTAATAGGAATTTAAGATTTGAATCTTCAATATCATACTCTTTGTCAACTAGTGACAAATCATTCAAGAGTTTGACAAATCTGTCATATAAATCAGTTAATGACTCATTAGGCTTTGAGTCAAAGTGCTCATATTCTTGAGTGAGTATAGTCTTCCTGTTCTTCTTGATTGAATCAGTTCCCTGACACCTTGTTTCCAAAGCATCCCAGATCTCTTTTGCAGTCTTGCATTGAATTACCCTATTTAACATGACATTATGAATGGCACTATGCAACAAGTGTCTTACCTTTGCATCCTTTGCAATCGATGAGATATCTTCAGCAGTGTAATCACTTTTCTCCTTTGGTACAGACTTTGTTGGCTGACGTGCAACTTCCATAGAGAATTTGGTTGGCATATGTGGTCCTTCATAAATCCTGTCGAGATATTCTGGATCTGTAGCTTCCAGAAACATAGCCATCTTCACTTTCCATATAGAATACTCAGAAGGTTTCAATATGGGAACTCTTATAGTCTCATATCGACTATGGGTTATGGTTTTTGGAGGTTCTTCCGTTTTGGTGGGCTTGGTTGGAGTTTCTTCTTCAGACATGATTATTTTTGGATCTTAAACTGTTTGTGTGTTAACAGATTGCTCTGATACCACTTGTTAGGTCACACACACTGTAGAAGGGGGTTGAATACAGTGTTTAGTACAATCAAATCGAATACAAGAACTCAAGTAACAGAAAACAGATTTTATTCAATATAATAAACTCTGTTACAATATGGAACTGTCCTCTCTCAGTGATGAACAAATTATCACGAGAGCTGTTAGGGTTACAAAGAATAATAACTTCGATAATGATAACACTTATAGTGTAAACCCTATGCCTGTGTTTATATACTACACAGTTACAAGATAAATTCTAATTGATATGGAATATAATTCTGCTTCCTAAAATATATCAACTAGTTATCTTTTCTTCCAAGTATTCTATTCTTCATGCATAATTCTTTTTGTCTTAGTCTTGATCTTCTTTCCTTTCAATCAGCCGCCTGTCTTATCTAAAAGTCATCTTAAGTCCTGATATTATCTCCTGATAAATATCTTCTGATCACTTAAGTTCTGATATCTTAAGTTCTGTCTTCAGTATAAGTGATGATTTCTAGTTAAGTACTGATTTGCCCTGTTAGTTAAGATCTGAAAACTAATATAAATCATATTACACATGACATTATCAAATATATCCAACAAGCACAGAGCACGATGTATCATTATTGACTATCATTTGTTAAATGATAATATCGATGATCCGCTAACCAAAGGGTTATTAAGAGAATTGGTTGAGAAATCATCAAGAGGGATAAGCCTTAAGCTAGTTTCTCAACGGCGTCATGGTGGACACCCAACCAATGATGACTGGAGATCCCAAGAACTTGGTTCAATGGGCCAACTAAATCATGATGACCAAATCACTGTGGGGGAACCCCTGGCCTATTTATATGATGAGGAAAAAGTGAGATCCGTATGGTATGAGGTTAAGTTTTTGAGCTTTAAATGGTCTTTTTGTTAGGGTTTATACTGAACTATTCATTTGAAGTATATACTATTATAATAATCATTTGAGAATCTTGAATGCGTGTTTTCACATTTTCTGTATATTATATATTTTAGACAATCTAGTATCAAATGGGATAGCAGAATATTAGATTGTTAAACCCCTTATATAATATAATAAAGGTTCACAATCTAAGTGGTGTTAGACAAACCACTGGAACAGATGTAGTATTATTTATATTTGTTTGTCTTGACTATTAAATAATACTAATATACTTTGTGTATATTGAGCAGGATCAAATTTAGAATTATTCACTTATACTGATTAACAAAGTGAATTAAGATTATATGTTATTATTATTGCTTAGGTTCTTAATCCAGATATAGTGATTGACACGTGTTTATTGTTTACATGCTTTGATTTATATATGAGATAATTCTTTTCAATTAAATCATTGTATTTTGGGTAATGGAATAATATACATGGTGAATATTGACTGTTGAAGGAATCCATGTCCTGATATTATTCGGGTTAATGATGTCCCCTTAAAAGATCAAAAAGATTTAATTATGTGAAACCCTGCATGTGGATTTATTCCGGCATAAATAAATAACGGTTGAGTTGATGAAGTATAAAAGAAAGTAATTAAATAAATTATCAGTGATTCATTTAATTAATGGACATACGCTATTTTAAACATGGGAATTTATTAAGCAAATAATAAAGGAGCTGAAATAATTAAATAAATAAATTACTGGAATTAGGTGGGTAGTGCAATATTAATTATTTAATGGAATTAATTAATATTAATGATATTGGGCATGGATCATGATATCATTAGAAG
Source organism: Apium graveolens (assembly GCF_009905375.1). Taxonomy (NCBI): domain Eukaryota; kingdom Viridiplantae; phylum Streptophyta; class Magnoliopsida; order Apiales; family Apiaceae; genus Apium; species Apium graveolens. The sequence goes on from NC_133654.1 coordinate 208,980,016, forward strand.
GCCCGACCTGATATTCTCCTTGATCCCTATTATAGCCTATAAATACTTATTATGCCTCCATGGAGAAGGGTTCTGAAAATTCTTGGGTTCAGGGAGGCTCAACTTGAAGGATTGAAGACCACACTTCATTCAAGGGAGTATAAGAATAGAATAGAAGATTGTGGATTAGAATCGCTTGTGCCATAGCGATTAAGGTTAATTCTCTTTTCAAACTCGAATATTTTGTATCATGTAACACAACACCATGATTCGATTGTCCCAACAATTGGCATCAAGAGCTAGGTTATAGGTTTTGCGTTATATGATATGATGTCCATGTCATAATTATATTTGCTTGTATATAGTGGGAGGTTTATATTGTTTCTGTGATGCAGGTTGTTATTCACTATCATGGCCATGGTTTTAATTATGTGTTTGGATCCCACGTGGTTTATCGTGGTTGTAAATTAAAATCATGAGGGTTGATCATGATAGTTTTTAATTTTGATTTCTATTCTGATTGTAATCTTATAATTTGAATTGTATTCAATTTAGGTTATGATATGATGTAATAGAATATATTTTTCTGTTGTATTTGTCATATGTAATTGTTTGATCAACGAAGATGCGAGAAACATAGTTCTTCCGCTGTTGTATGTTGTTTTTTTTGCTGCTTCACTGTTCTGACTACAGATTTTGCATACGATATCCGATTGGGGCGAGTAATACCTTTTCAAAAATGGAAGAACAAGATCTATAGGCTGAGGGGAGAGCCATCTCTCATTTTTCAGACCATTCTGAGCTCGTTTAGGCAGTCAAACAGGCGCTTGAAGATTTTTGAAATTTTTCAACGGATGAATTTGAAGTTTTTTTTCGGGACAATAATAGTGGATGTATGTTATTATGTTTTACCTAATTTTTACTTATCTTGATTATTGCTACTATGTGTTTTGTGTTTGTGTTATTATGTCATGTGATACTAACTCTTAACATGCTAGAACGATATGGACATAGGGCTGTTTTATTATGCTTTAATCATGATGAGTATGCTGCTATGTTATGTGTTATATGTATTGTTATTATGATGCATGTGGACTGCAAAAAATTAACATAGGGTGATGCATCTAGTTAAAATCCTCAAAGTAAATACTAAGTGGGAGAGGGAATTAATATGAAATTAAATCTCATGGTCTCCATTATTGTTTGTATGTAATTTAACAAAAAGACAAATATAAATTATATATACGTCACCCATCATGGTATGTAATTTATGATGTCTAGATTGTTAAAGAAATTGCTAGAACAAACTTCTTAAATTAGTAACGAATATTGGAAGGTATACATGCCACCCATTGCGGCATACCAAGTTTCATAGATTTCGAATAATTATAGGATACCCTTTTGATATTAAATATGGCAAATTCTGTCTAGGTATCGGGTAGTTATGAATTCTTCGAGACCTGTGAATTAACCATATTTAAGATTTGATGATGGTATACGCTTAGCTATGAAAAATAATATAGACCACCCCAACATGGCGTATTGTTTAGTAATAGGACCGAAGTATTGTGTAGGGGGTATACATGTCACACATCGTGGCGTACCAGAAACTTATAGTGTTTAAATGTTAGTGCATTAATTTTAATAATTGTTAGAGGAACAAATAGGTCTTAATATTTAATGTACCCTTTATTTATGTGTTATGTGATTTTTTTTCATGCATGATTCTCAGGATACAATGGGCTTTAATCCACTGTTCACCATACCTAAGGATAACAAACATACCGGACCTAACTATATTGAATGGAAACAAAATTTGGACATTGTGTTGACTGCTGAGGAGTACAAGTTTTGCACTTATGAACCCAAGCCAGATCAGCCTGCTACTGATGCTCCTGAAGATAAAAAAGAGTATTTTAAGCAGTGGATTAAGGCTGATGAGATGTCGCGATGTTACATTTCGGCAGCAATGTCGGGTATTTTACAGTATCAGCATCAGTCTATGGCCACTGCTGCAGATATGCTCTTTAATCTCAAGGAACTTTTTGGAGATCAGAATAGGGCTGCTAGGAAAGTAGCCATGAAGGCTTTAATGGACACTCAGATGGCTGAAGGAATGCCTGTAAGGGATCATGTTCTCAAGATGATGTCATATCTGAATGAGATAGAGATCCTTGGTGCTGAACTTGATGGAAAAACCCAGATTGACATTATCCTTATGAGCTTATCCAAGAGTTTTGAGCAGTTTCGCTTGAATTACAACATGAACAAGATGTTGTATAGTCTTGCGGAACTTCAGACAGAACTTCAGGCAGCTGAAGGATTATTTTGACAGAGTGTTCAAGTGAATGTGGCTGAGAAAGGTTCTTCCTGTAAGCCAAAAGATATGAAGAAGAAGAAAAAGGCTTAGACACAGAAAGATGTGAAGGCGGTGGGAGTTCAAGGTGGTGTGAAAAAGCCTAAGGGAAAGTGCTTCAGGTGCAAGCAGTAAGGTCACTGGAAATAGGATTGTCTTCTTCCTAAGAAGACAAACAATACTGGTATGTCTCTTTCTCTAGTTATAGAACATATATAGCGGCTATATCTACGAGCACTTGGTGTGTAGATACATGAGCCACTGATCATGTTTGTAATTCTATGCAGGGGTTCCAGCTATCCAGAATGCTTAGAGATGGTGAGATATACGTGTTCATGGGAGATACTACGAAAGTAGCAGTAGCTGCAGTAGGACTTGTTCATTTATCTTTTGGTTCTGATAGGATTTTGGTTTTGAACAATTGTCTTTATGTACCTTCTTTTAGAAGGAATCTAATTTCGGTTTCTAAGCTTGCTATGGATGGTTATAATGTTTGTTTGGATCGTAATGTTTCTATTATGATGAATAAATGAATTATATATTCTGGTACATTACAAGACAATTTATATATAATTAATCCTAGTCAACCTGCACTTCAACAACAATATAGGGAATTGAACAACACGTCTTCTATATCTACTAAAAGAAAGGAACCTTCTAGTTTGAACCAAACATATCTTTGGCACTTGAGATTGGGTCATATTAACTTGAGGAGGATTCAAAGACTGGTAGTAGATGGGCCTTTAAGCTCATTGGCAGTGGAGCCATTTCCAGTTTGTGAATCCTGCTTGGAAGGTAAAATGACTAATAGGCCTTTCAAGGCAAAGGAGAATAGAGCTAACGATGTGTTAGAATTGGTTGACACTGATTTATTGGACCCATGAATATCCAAGCAAGAGGTGGTTATAAGTATTTCATCACATTCATTGACGATTATTCTAGATATGGGTACATTTATTTGTTGCGCTGTAAGTCTGAGTGCTTTGAGAAGTTCAAAGAGTACAAAGCTAAAACAGAGAAGCGACATAATAAAAGTATCAAGTCACTACGATCAGATAGTGGTGGCGAATACTTGCTTGGAGAATTTAGGGAATATTTATCAGAATATGGGATATAATCCCAGTTAACTGCACCAGGCACACCTCAGCAAAATGGTGTAGCATAGAAAAGGAACCAGACTCTTTTAGAAAGTTTTAGATCGATGATGAGATATTCGGATTTACCCAAGTCATTTTGGGGACATGCCTTAGAAACAATAGCTTATCTTCTGAACCCAGTACCTTCTAAATCGGTTCCTAAAACCTCCTTAAAATTGTGGACCAAGGACAAACCGAGTCTAAGACACATTCAAATATGGGGTTTTCCAGAACATGTGCTGAACAAGAACGCGATTAAGTTAGAATCTCGTACATAAGTAAGGCTGTTTGTAGGCTGCCCCATGGGAATGAAAGGTCATTTATTTTATAGTCCGAAGAATCGGGATGTCATTGTTAGCACCAATGCTAGATTCTTAGAGGAAGACTATATAATGAATCACAAACTCATGAGTAGTGTTGTTTTAGAGGAACTAGTGGGAGGGACAGATAATACCCAGAAACCTATAGTACAAGTAGAACAGCCACAACAAGATGCACAACCTGTCACTAATATCGCACCAGTGCCTCATCGTAGTGGGAGGGTTGTTCAACATCCTGATAGATTCATATTTTTGGGAGAGTCTTTGGACTTGGGCTCTGGTGAACATGATGATGATTCCAGGACATACGAAGATGCACTACAAGACAAAGATACAGATCTTTGGCAAAAGGCAATGGAATCTGAGATGGAATCAATGTATTCTAATCAGGTATGAGAGCTCGTGGAACCACCCAAAGGTATAAAACCTATTAGATGTAAGTGGATCTACAAGAAAAAGAGGGGATCAGATAAAAATGTAAAAGCCTGGAAAGCAAGACTTGTTGTGAAAGGGTATACTCAGAAAGAAGGTATTGATTATGAGGAAACATTTTCGCCAGTGGTCATGCTTAAGTCAATCCGTATTCTTTTGTCTATAGCAGCTCATCTCGATTATGAGATTTGGAAAATGGATGTCAAGACAGCTTTCCTTAATGGAAGCCTTAAAGAAACCATCTATATGAAGCAACTAGAGGGATTCATTAAGGAAGGCCAAGAGCATCTTGTATGTAAGCTTAAAAGGTCTATTTATGGACTTAAACAAGCTTCAAGGTATTGGAATATTCATTTTGATCAGGAAGTCCAGTCGTATGGATTTGATCAAAGTCCAAGTGAAGTATGCGTGTATAAGAGATGTGAGGAAAATACAGTGGCTTTTCTAGTGCTATATGTTGATGAAATTTTACTCATTCAAAACAATGTTAAGATGTTATCTTCAATAAAAGCATGGTTGTTCAAACAATTTGAAATGAAGGACTTAGGTGAAGCAGCATACATCCTTGGGATCAAAGTTATAAGGGATCGCAAGAAAAGGATGTTGGCTTTATCTCAAGAGCCCTCATATATGACATATTAGCTCGTTTTAATATGTATGACTCCAAGAAGGGTAATTTACCTTTCAGACATGGAGTTTCTCTATCAAAGAGTCAGTGCCCTTCGACACCTAAGGAGATAGAGAACATGAAGGCAGTTCCTTATGCTTCATCATGTGGAAGCCTAATATATGCCATGTTATGTACGAGGCCTGATATCTGTTTTTCCGTGGGCATGGTTAGCCGATACCAGTCAAACCCAGGACAGGAATATTGGAGTGCAGTAAAAATAATACTCAAGTACTTGCATAGGAATAAAGAGTATATGTTAGTTTACAAGTCCTCAGATTTGTTGCCTCTGGGATATACCAATTCAGATTTCCAAACAGATAAGGATAAGAGAAAGTCCACCTCGGGATGTGTTTTTACTTTGGGAGGTGGAGCCATAATATGGAGGAGTGTGAAGCAGAAATGCATTGTAGACTCAACCATGAAAGCCGAGTATGTGGCAGCCTCTGAGGCAGCCAAATAGGCTATATGGTTCTGAAACTTTCTGCTGGATTTGGATGTAGTTCCTAATTTTCCATGGAAAATCATAATTTATTGTGATAATACTGGTTCTGTGGCGAATACCAAGGAGCCACGGGCCCATAAGGCAGCAAAACATATAGAGCATAAGTATCACCTCATACGGTAGTTCGTTAAGCGAGGAGATATTATTGTGGCTGATATAGCATCAAAGGATAATCGGGAAGATCCTTTCACGAAGAGCTTACCATCTAAGGCTTTTCAGGAGCACGTGGAAACGATAGGAGTCAGATACTTGGTCACAAAGTTATATAATTGGTAGTGGATTGCTTGTAATAAACACTGATATACTCAAATAATAGCTTAAGTATAAGTAGGAGATTGTTAGGGTTTATATTGAACTATTCATTTGAAATATATACTATTATAATAATCATTTGACAATCTTGAATGCATGTTTTCACATTGTCTGTATATTATATATTGTAGACAATCTAGTATCAAATGTGATAGCATAAGATTAGATTGTTAAACTCCTTATATAATATAATAAAGGTTCACAGTCTAAGTGGTGTTAGACAAACCACTGGAACGGCTGTAGTATTATTTACATTAGTTTGTATTGACTATTAAATAATACTAATATACTTTGTGTATATTGAGTAGGATCAAATTTAGAATTATTCACTTATACTGATTAACAAAGTAAATTAAGATTCTATGTTATTATTATTGCTTAGGTTCTTAATCCGGATATAGTGATTGACACGTGTATATTGTTTACATGCTTTGATCTATATATGAGATAATTCTTTTGAATTAAATCATTGTATTTTGCATATTGGAATAATATACATAGTGAATATTGACTGTTGAAGGAATCCTTGTCCTAATATTATCCGGGTTAATGATGTCCCATTGAAAGCTCAAAAAGATTTAATTATGTGAAACCCTGCAGGTGGATTTATTCCAGCATAATTAAATAAAGGTTGAGTGGATGATCAAGGATAAAAGAAATTAACTAAATAAATTATCAGTGATTCATTTGGTTAATGGACATACGCTATTTTAAATATGGGGAATTAAATAAGCAAATTATAAAGGAGCCGAATTAATTAAATAAATAAATTACCGGAATTAGGTGGGTAGGGCAATATTAATTATTTAGTGGAATTAATTAATATTAATGATATTGGGCATGGCCCTTGATATCATTAGAAGGCCCGACCTAATTTTCTCCTTGATCCCTATTGTAGCCTATAAATACTCATTATGCCTCCATGGAGAAGGGTTCTGAAATTCTAGGGTTCATGGAGGCTCAACCTTAAAGGATCGAAGATCACACTTCGTTCAAGGGAGTATAGGAATACAATAGAAGATTGTGGATTAGAATCGCTTGCGCCATAGCGATTAAGATTAATTCTCTTTTCAAACTCGAATATTTTCATATTATATAACACAACACCATGATTTGATTGTCCCAACACTTTTGGCGAATACATGGAGTTCAAGAGTGAACGCATGGAATTCAGTTGAGTAAACGCGGGTTATTCTAGAGGATAAAGATCACCTATGTGGGAGAGAAGTATGGCCGATTCAAAGGAAAATTACGAGGCGCAATTCTGTTGAAAATCCTGCAGAACTAAGACAATGTTCCATGGCCAAAATGGACATACTCATGAGAACTGAATGAGTCAGAAAAGATATAGTGATAAGTATATCATCGTTTACATGAACGGTCGAATAGTTCAATGACAAGCACAATTATTGTCTATCAGTAAAGTCGGTATGCTTATTCGAGCAAAGGTTCAAAGAGCATTATCTACCTATAGTATATTTTATCTGATCAAAAAACTATCACCAAGTTAAACTCCGTATATGTCTGTCTGGTACGTGCTACCGAAACGTCAATCTCATCCATGTGAGGGATTGTTGGAAAATGTGAGTAGTAGTCCTACATTGTCAATTCAATTTGAGCCATAATTTGAGTTGACGAATGTTGGGTGCGCGCAACGAATGACACTTGGAATGCGTTCTCCTTCGAGAGAGCTTTCCAAGAAACTTTGAATCACTCAAAATGACTAAGAAATGGATGAGATATGATCATCCAAAGTTAGTCTCTTAGTAATGGAAATTTATGGAAGAAATGAAAGTCCCACATCGATTTTGCAAATGAGCATACATAGCTTTATATAGAAAAACACTTATGTAGTGTTTAAATATGTTACTTATGTATTGCTCCAACACCCATGTGTGCGTGCAGGGGGGGGTGCAAATCTTTGGCTTTCGAGGGATAATCCGAGGCTTGCTAAGCCTTCGAGCTTGCCCGCATGTGTGATGAGCAGACACAAATGTAGCATAAAATTGGCTCAAATAATCACGGACTAGTTTTGCTAAATTTAATTTCCACTGGGCTTGGGCTTTTAAAATTTTAATTTATTTTGACTACGAATTATTATAATTAATTTGACGTAATCATAATCTGATTCAATTACGGATTTGATTTATTAACCGACTGATAAGTTAAAGCGTTCTAATTAATTATGCATGGAGTAGCGCACATATTTTTCGAGCCTATATTATATCATATCAGGCTTAGGGTTATTCATTCATTCGATATACAAAACACAACTGCCTCCAAAATATAAACTCTACCCTCTCTCTGTTTCGGTGATAGGTTCTTGCTCCGTTCGAGTTCGTAGAAGTTGCTATTCTTGTAACATCGCTGTCTTCTCGTTTTATCCTGGGAGCCTAACAACCCGCTTATACGGTGAGGGCCATAATAGCTTTAAGGATATAGTTATACGACTGGACTCGAGAAATTCTCCTTTATATCCTTTTGTTGGTTTCTGTTATTCACAGTTTATTACACATCTGTTATTCGTACGCACACACTTATATTATATGTATTAATCACAGATTGTGTCTATATTATTTATATATATATATATATATTTTCATAAAAATCTATAAGTAATCCAATAATATTATATATATATATATAGACAAGTGATCAAATGAGAACCTATTTTAAAATGAGAACTGAGACTCAATCTCGGTCATTAAAACTTTTAAATCTAATAAAGTTCTAGCCACTCAATTAATTCTTTCTCTATCCAATCACTTCCGGATTATCAATTTTACCTTATCATTTCTACATGCTTTATCTATTTCCTTCATTCCTACTTTTTCTCTCTCCATCGTCATGCATCATTGTCTCCCTACAATTATTAAGGACTTTGACTAAACCACCACAATCATCCAATATCATTCTTACTGACATACATACAACATCATCATTTAAATGTTCCATAAATCATCTCTTATGAGATATTTTTCATATTCGATCATGCACACCAAAAATCTCTCATGACACTTTTTCATCACGTCGATAAATCAGATCCTGCAATCTTCCCTACTACCAGGATTTATTTTTTGTTGCCGAGCTCCTTTCACACTACTGTCCCACGACGATGTCGACTTCTTCTTCGATCTTGTACGATAACAAATCTGTAATAATTTGGACTTATGGATAGAGATGTTATTCTCCAATTTGAATATTTTATGGTTCAATTTCTGGTGAATTGTGTGGAAATTCAGTGATTTGCATTTAATTTTTAGTGTTTTGTTCTAAAAATCCTTATTGATTTGTGCCGAAATTAAGTGATTTGTGTCGAATTATTAGTGATTTACATTTAAACCTGATGACTCTATATGTAACGATATGGTGGTGATTTTATAATAATGATGGTGATTAGTGATGTTTGTTAAAATTATCCTGGTTATGATTATGATGAATTTGGAGCATGATTAGCGATGGTTAATGATATAATATTATTGGTGTGTATGTCTAAATGTAATAGATTGGTGGTTAAATATTTTGACGATTTGTATATACAATGAAGAAGAAGGGAGGGTTTTGATATTATACAACTTGTATTTAAAATTTATATAAGATATACCCATTTAATTTAATTATATTTACAATAATGCCATTGGCTTTTAATTCTCATAATAAGGGGGTTTCATTGAAGTAATCCTTGAAGTAATCCTATACATACATACATACATACATACATATATACATACATATATACATATATACTTACATATATATAATAGCTTGTTTTTATATATGAACCTTTTTCTGTAATTTAAAATCTTTTACCAACATTCCAAATTTCCCTCTCAATGAATAATTTTAATAAAATTTTATTTCGCATTCAATGAAACTTAAAACTTAAGGACTTTGGATATGTATATTATAAATTGGTGTTTCAGCGATTTCTCAACTCTGATATTCATATTTTGATTCTGATAAAAAAATTAATAATAATTTTTACGACCCACTATTAATTATATAAAGTTCGTATACAAATTCTAAATATCATTAAAGGTAATTTATGATATTTACGGTGAACTAATGGATAAAAATTTGAATTGAGCCTTCAGTTTTTGTAAGTTCATTAATATATATTATCTTATAATAGGTACAATAAAATATTTTAGCAAATTAATTTTTGAATGTATATATTATAATGTATAAAAAAGGAAAAATATTGTTCTAATAATTTAATTCATAATTATTTTATTTGATCTAAAATATTTATGTTATTTTTTAATTTATTATTATTATTATGTAACTTAACTAAATTATTCTTAAAATACTGAGTGCATAGCATGAGGTACAATATAGTTATTACTTAATTTTGTAATGTAATATCACATAAATTTTAGAATAATAATAATAATAATAAATAATAATAATAATAATAATAATAGAAAAAAGAATTAAAATTCGGTAAAGATTAAGAAATAAAATTGATAAAGATTAATGGCTGTAAAATTTGGATCATATTTTAATCGGATATGTTGGTTAATAATTAGAGTTTTATGACATTACAAATATCGTCATATTCTCCTTCTTCGGTTTTATTTAAAAATTCGTAGGGCCTTGTATTCATAAAACTCAACAGTCTTGTAAAATTCATAGATAATTTATCATAAGTCAGAAGTCGTTGGTTTTGGACTTTTCAAAAAGATATTTTCATTTTCTACAACTTTCGTGTTTCTTATTTTTCAAGAAAATATTGTTTAGAGGGTCAAAAAGGGAAAATTCAGATCTGACCAGAATTTGAGGTAAGTTTTTGATCATTTTTGCTAGTGTTTTCAAAGCTGTATGTTATGCGTGTATATTTGATTATTAAAAGTTGAGTTAAGTGATGATATATTAAAAAATATTATATCTTACGGTATATGTATTTTCGTATATGTGTGATGTCTAAATTTGTGTGGTTTCTTTACGATAATCTTGAATCTCTGATTTATGCCATGATTTGTGAAAATATTGAATAAGAACATATGACCGAGTCATCAGGTTGTAGTGACAGTCTTCTAAAAATTTAGGATCGTTATCATCGGGTTGTAGTAGTTGTGGCATGAATTTTGGGTTTTAAGTTGTTGTTAAGTGATTATCTATTGTATGCATCGAATACGAATATAAAAGTTTATCGAACGTATTTGTTGCATATATCGTATCATGTAGATTATCATATTTTATTATATATGATATGTTACTTGGCTCTATTAGTCGGATTGATTGGTTTCTTGCTGGGATATATAGCTCACTACTTACAAATTTTAGATTTTTTAAAGTAATGAATTATAGTGATATCATTTTATATTATAACTTCAATAATAATCCCTATACTTATTCTGTATTATTATAATAATATATTTGGAAAGATATTGACAAAAAGTGGAAGGACGAGAAATAGTTTCTTATTGATAAAATGAAATAAGGAATAATCGATGGTTCCTTATTAATTAAGTATGAGAAGCATGTCTTCGTGATCAAAGGAATTACAAAAATATTATCGGAGCATTATTGATAACTCCGGTGAGCGGGCGGCCCCGTCTAACGCTGTTCCTGGACCTTCTGGGTATGAATGAGGTGTAGCTGCTGGTTGGGTATCTGCAAAATAACACCGGAATGGGGGTTTGGCTCCCACGGCGCCTCCAGTGTAAGAATCTTCTAGCACCAAATGATAACTCCGGTGAGCGGGCGGCCCCGTCCGACGCCGTTCCTGGACCTTCTGGGTGTGAATGAGGTGTAGCTGCTGGTTGGGTATCTGCAAAACAACACCGGAAGGGAGGTTTGGCTCCCACGGCGCCTTCGGTCTAAGAATAAGGATAGGGTTTTGGAGAAGATGAAGATGTATGTGTGTAATCGAAAGGTTGTTGTGTGTATATATGGATGTGTGAGAGTGAGTGTGCCAAAGTGTGAATGTTTTTCTAACCCCTGAACCCTTAACCCTTGGGGTTATATTTAGCCCGAGGGGTTGTTACCTCTAAATCAGGGTCGTTGGATCTTGGGAGCAGAGGACGCCTGGCTTGGGTGGATTGTTTACACGTGTCCAGGGGAGGACCACCTTCTGGGTGTCCAAACGGCCTTCTGACACGCTCCGTGTTTTTCTGGTATGCTGGTTGTTGATAGCTGTGATAGTCACGTGCCCACGTACCCTTCCTTGGTGGGTTGCGGAGTGTGCATGTGCTAACTGGGACCCCCTGGTGGTGACCTTGGCTCAGATCCGGACCCAGGTAGGCAGATAATCTAGGTCATGGGCCGAATCCTGGTAGGCAAGTGATTCGGGTCCCGGGCTAAAATGGGTTGGCAGATGACCCGGGTCATGGGTTGGCCCGGGCCTGGTCTCTCCACTTTGTTGTTCTAGGAGAGGGGGGTCTTGGCTCTTCGGTTTAGCCTGATACCCTTTAGATCCAGGTTGGATCCTAGCTGGGTCGCTTGTACCCTATCAATTATATTGTGAGCATTATATTGTGACAACTTCCTTATATTATAAATTATGACATCATTTAGAAAAGCAGGTGGACTAGCTCTAAAGCAAGCTTAGCAGTCACATAGGTACAACAAGGAGAACAAAACAACAAGGGAATCACTAAGTTAATAATAATAAGTTAATTAAATAAATTAAAATCCATGTGCCCTCTAACAAACTCAAATAAACAAGAAAACGTGAGCTATGTTTTAAATTTATAGGCTTCATTTTGAGCTTTTAAATATATGTATTAAAAAATTAGATGTAGCATATATATATATATATATATATGTAGAGTGGGCCCAGACATGTGAGTCACAAACATGATCCGCTCATATTTATATAATTATGAATAGTGATATATGTATAAAATTGTGTACAAAATGACATGACAAATGAAGATGTTTTAATTAGAGCTATTTATATAATACATGGGCCCATTCCAATCAGAACTCAAACACATATATTTTGTGAAGTATATTCTCCTTCCCAGGAAAAGAACAAAGAAGTGGATTTGATGGCAACCCGTGAAAATAAAAAACCCCAACCTTCACGACGACAAGCTCTAACATTCTGAAAGATATCTTGTTCTACATATTTTTAAGGTTTCCTATAAATACTCTTCTGCGACTAAAGTTTGTGTCAAAGTTATAGTTGTCTTTTATTTTTAATCGATGTTTCATCAAAACTCATCTCCATCAGGGGCGGACCTACGTTGGGGCTGTGGTGGGCCCCGGCCCAGGTGAACTTCGTGACTTCCTGCAAATTACTATTAATTTATATATTGAATTTACTTTCAGCTCTTGTAGCCCTCTGTGATGATTCTATAACTTTTAATAATGATAATTAAACTAGGTAATTAAATTAGGTAATTTTGGAATATAGGGTCTTGGGACAATGATGTTGTACTAATTTGATTATCTTTCCTATATAATTTAATAAAATATTTAGGCAAATATTTATTTATCTATCTTGTAAGATATAATATTCAACTTTTTATTCGGATACTTAATATTATAGACATTGTCTATATTGACTTTTTGTCAAATAAAATAGTTTTTTGGTTAAATTTGAGTTTTAACCAAATATAATATTAGTGTTTGATAATTAAGGGATTGAAGGATCTTTTGCCCCAAAAAACTAATTTTGAAAAGTAGATAGTACAAGGAAAAATGAAATATCTATTTATGAAATAGTTTTATTCGAAACAGTTAAATTCAATCAGTTTGTCAAAACAGTTTATTCAATCAGCTAGTCAAAAGCTAATTTAATTATCTAAGAATGAAAAGTAATTCCTATATATTAGTTTTTTTATTCCATTAATTTAAATTTAACTAATATTTTTTTCTAAAGATACACTTGCGTTTAACGCAAGTCTAACCATTTGTTCTACTTTACTAATATTTCATTGCAAAAGTGCTCGTAAAAAAAATTAATTGTTAACCACTTACCCGTAAAAAAAAATTCTTAGCCCATGTGAGTTTTAAAGAATGAGTCAGCCCCTGATCTCCATATTTCAAGTCATGAAGTAATCTCTAGACTGTCAATTTCAAGTTTAAATGAAGTCTTCTGTAATCTCAAGACTTCCAGTTTCAAATTTTGACATAATCTCAAGACTTCCAAGAGATATCAGCTACGATATATTTCCAAGGTTGAGGTGAAGGATCTTTTGCGGTTAAGATCAGTTTGTAAGTCTTGGTTGTGTATGATATCTAGTGTTGATTTCATCAAAGCTACCTCACTAAATCTACTAATGAACCTCACTTTACTCACCACCATCTCTTATTAGTCTATATCTGGATGGTCAACAAAACTACTCAGTATATTCTCTACTTGACAACCACAATCACGTTGATAAGACTATCCAATTTCATTCCCCTCCTATGGAAGATTCAGATTTTATAGTGGGTTGTTACCATGGACTGGTTTGTTTAAGAACTGTAACTTTTAATGAACGTGTATGCGTGTGGAACCCGTCCATTAGAAAATCAAGAACACTACCTGAACTTCACATGGAAAATGGATATCCGAGTGTAGATACAGGGTATGGGTTCTGCTATGATGAATTAGATGATGATTTTAAAATATTTTCTATCTTTGGTTCAGTGTTATTAATTAAAAGTTTATGTTTATATCTTAAAATCTGAGTGTTGGATACTAATTAGAGATTTTCCTTTTGGGACGGTAAGTAATGGACGGGGGAAAGTTTGCAAATGGATATATCATACTGACTAGTTAAAAGATTTGATCCATATTTAAATAATTTAGAATCAAAAATAATTGTATCACTTAACGTAAAAACAGAGATATTACATGTATTATCCAAGTGTACAGCAGCAACTCAGGACACAACCCAGTCAATAACAACATAACAGATTAGAAGAGTTCATGTCCTACAATTTGGGAACCTTATCACTAAATTCCCGCAGCTACATATTAGTTATTTGTATACACGTATCTTTTAGTTTATCACTTAGTTAAAATTTATCTTTATCACTTGTTGTATTTATCATTTTACTCCTATAAATTCCCAGCTGTAACATATCAATAAATTCAACTTGTATCAATACGATACTTAAGTTTTACATGGTATCAGGTTTTCTGTGCTAGTCTCTATCATCATCATGGTCAATTCTCAGCCTACTTCTCCTCGCAGTCCCAACGACACTGCTTCGGACATGTCAACACAGAGCAACTCATTCCAGAGCAATTTTAAGAAAATTGATCCGTACCTCATACATCCATCAGATAGCCCAGCCACTATTTTTTATCAACCGCTGCTTCAAGGAGACAATTATACTTCCTGGAAAAGAGGTATTTCCAAGGCATTAAACGCCAAAGGTAAGCTTAGCTTTGTCGATGGGACTCTTCCTCATCCCTCTGATCCAGTTGAGTTGCAAACATGGAAACGTTGCGATGATTTAGTTTGTAGTTGGATTCTTAATTCGGTACAGCCTGATATTCGCTCTAGCTGCCTCTATGCAGACTGCGCTCTCACGATTTGGAAAGACCTCCAAACTCGTTTTTCTCAGTCCAATGGTCCTAAACTCTATCAACTCAGGACATCTATTTCTAACTTCAAACCAGAGGATATGTCAGTCACAGCCTATTTCACAAAACTAAAATCTTTATGGGATGAGTTTGATTCCATCTCTCCTACTGAGAAATATATCTGTGGTGCTATTAAGCTTCTCATTGAATGTCTTGCTCGTGACCGCGCCATGGAATTTATGCAGGGTCTTTATGATCGTTTCTCTCAAGTACGCAGTCAAATCTTGTTGCTGGAACCCACTCCTTCCTCTGACAAAATTTTTAATTTAGTTAAACAAGAGGAAGCACAGCAGTTTATCAATCAGACTACTGCACCTGCCATTGACTCTGCTGCACTTCAGATTCATGGGCCATCTAGCAGACATGTTCGTGCATATAACAACAAGTGCCAACGACCTTTTTGTGATCATTGTAATCATTATGGGTATACCAAACAACTTGCTATCAGATTCATGGTTACCCATCAAAGTCAGTTCATGCCCTCAACTCTTTTGGTCGCACTTCTCCTTCTCATGTACTACCTTCCGTTGCAGCAATTTTGCCACATCCAGCCAGTGCTAGCATTGCAAATGCTGCTACTGGAACTCCATTCTTCACCCAAGATCAGTACAACAGGATCCTTGCTTTGATTGATCCACCATCACTTGATGATGTGAATTATCCCATGGTTAATCTCACAGGTAATCAACACTCCACCGAACCTCATTGGTATATTGATAGCGGGGCAACCCATCATATTTGTTGTCAATTAAATTTATTTTCATCGTATCATAAAGTGAAACATCCTATCCATGTGCAATTACCTGATAATAATTCCACGTATGTTGAGCATATTGGTGATATTATTTTCTCGTCCTCTCTCATTTTGCATGATGTTTATCATATTTCTTCATTTAAGTTAAACTTAATATCTGTTATTCAACTAACAAAATGTCTCAACTGCTTGGTCACTTTCTCACAATCTTGTTGTCTTTTTGAGGACCACACCACGAGGAGGGTGATTGGTAAAGAATATCGTTTTGCCGGTCTTTATAGGCTGCAACGTTCTACTAGTATTAATTTTATTCAGAATAACATGCCAATAGATGTATGGCATGCTAGATTAGGACACCCTAGTTCAGCTTGTTTAAAAATTTTATCTAGCTCTTTTCATTTTATTCATAGTAATTTCAATTTAGTTTGTGATGTATGCCCACGGGCCAAACAACCACGTTTAAGTTTCAATAAAAGCTCCATTACTTCTTGTTCTTCATTTTAACTTATTTATGTCGATATATGGGGACCGTTTTTCATATCTAGCACATGTGGTGCCCGCTATTTTTTAACTATTGTTGATAACTATTCGAGGTGTACATGGTTATACCTTATGCATTCTAAAACTGAAACATTAAAATTTATCCAGTATTTTCATTCATATATCAAGAAACAATTTACCAAAAATATAAATTCCATTTCTACCGGTCACATTCTGGTCCATCTCCCTGTTCTTCAAAAAATTAGAACAGATAATGGTTCAGAATTTCTTTCCGATGCCTTTCAATATTGGCTCACTTCTAATGGAATCCATCATCAAAGAAGTTGTACATACACACCTCAACAAAATGGTGTGGTTGAACGTAAACATCATCACTTGCTTAATGTAGCATGAGCTCTTCGTTTTCAGTCTAATCTTCCAATACAATATTGGGGTGAATGTTTACTTACTACTGCTTATCTTATCAACAAAATTCCAACCCCTTTATTATCGAATCGCTCTCCCCATTAGACTCTACTAGGCACAGTTCCGAACTATCAAAATCTCAAGGTTTTTGGCTGTTTATGTTATGCCAAAAATAATTTCATCTCGAATAAATTTGATTCTCGTGCAGAGCCTGGGATCTTCATTGGTTATCCTTTTCATCATAAGGGATATAAGATTCTAGATCTTTCTACCAAGAAAATCTATATATCTCGACATGTCAAATTTTATGAACATATTTTTCCTTACAATAATGCATTATCTCCTCAACCTGATTTTCTTCAAACTCCTCATCATCCTACATCATCATATTATGATGATTCTCCTGAAGAACAGTCTACGGAACATTGTATAACCACCAATACTTCAGATGATACTTCTCATTTATTATCTTCTCCTAATCCTTCCCCTCAGGTTTCCTCTGATTCAAATTCTTCTGGGTCTCCTATTTCTAACAATTCGCTCGATGTTCATTCTCCTGCTCCTCATCCTACTCGTTGTCATCATGCTCCATGTTGGATGGAAGACTATCACTGCTCACTTAATACTTGCACGGCATCATCTCCATCCCCACTCACAACATCCATGCCTTTTAAGAAGTTTTCCTCTCAACATCAAAAGGCTTTAGTATCCATAATCTCTGCAACTGAGCCGCGAACCTTTCACGAGGCAATGAAATATCCTCATTGGAAGGATGCAATGGCGAATGAAATTAAAGCCTTGGAACTTCATAAAACCTGGACAATTACTCAACTACCACCAGGAAAGAAATCCGTTGGTTGTAAATGGGTCTACAAAACTAAATTCTCTCCTGAAGGTTCTGTCGATCGATATAAAGCTCGCCTTATTGCAAAAGGATACACACAACAAGAAGGAATTGATTATCATGATACATTTGCTCCAGTTACCAAACTTGTCACAGTCCGTGCTCTTCTCTCTATTGATGCTATTAAAAATTGGCCTCTACATCAATTAGACGTCAATAATGCCTTTTTACGAGGAGATCTCTCAGAAGAAGTATACATGCGCCTTCCTCCTGGTTTTCAGAAAAAGGGCGATACTCGTGTTCTTCATTTAAATAAATCAATTTACGGTCTTAAGCAAGCTTCCAGGGAGTGGTTCGCAAAATTTTCCTCTGCGCTTCTCGATCAAGGTTTTCTTCAATCTCATGCTGATTACTCCTTGTTTTTCTATAAAACTGACACAATGGCTATATATGTCCTTATTTATGTTGATGACATTATCATCACAGGTTCCGATAATGTATTTATCTCTTCGTTAATCTCTTACCTTGAATCAAAATTTTCTATCAAAAACCTTGGGAATCTGCGTTATTTTCTTGGGATAGAATTTTCAAGATCATCTTCTGGCATATTTCTATGTCAACGTAAATACATCATTGACATACTTCATGATTATGGTTTTTCTAACACCACATCTTCATCTTTTCCGATGGAACAACATCTCAAATTACTTCCATCCACCGGTGATCCACTTCCGGATCCGAGTACTTATCGTCGCCTAATAGGCAGACTAATCTATCTTAGTGTCACTAGACCTGACATCTCATTTTCGTCAATTATTTAAGCCAGTTTATGCAGCACCCTCGAACTTCTCATATGGATGCTACATTCCGCATTCTTCGTTATCTAAAGGGAACTCTTGATCATGGTTTGTTCCTTTCTTCATCCAGTAACCTCCAATTGCAAGGTTACACTGATTCAGATTGGGCAGGATGTCCAACAACCCGTCACTCCACTACTGGCTATTTTACTATACTTGGTGCTAGTCCAATATCTTGGAAGTCTAAATGACAGCCTACGGTTTCTCGCTCATCAGCTAAAGCAGAATATCGAGCCTTAGCCAATCTCACTTCTGAAATTCAATGGCTCCATTATTCATTCACTGATTTAAGTATTTCTTTTACTGCACCGGTTCCTGTCTACTGTGATAACGAAGCGGCCATTCACATTTCTGCTAATCCCGTCTTTCATGAACGCACCAAACACATTGAACTCGATTGCTATTTTGTTCGTGAAAAGGTGCTCTCCGGGCTCATTTCACCAACACACATTGCTTCCAAAAACCAGCTTGCCGATATTTTCACAAAACCACTTGGCGTAGACCAATTCCGCAGATTAGCTAGCAAGTTGGGAGTTCGTCTTCCCGCTTCTCCCTCTCCAACTTGAGGGGGGGGGGGTATTACATGTATTATCCAACTGTACAGCAACAACTCAGGACACGACCCAGTCAATAACAACAGAACAAATTAGAAGAGTTCATGTCCTAGAATCTGGGAACCTTATCACTAAATTTCTGCAGCTACATATTAGTTATTTGTATACACGTATCTTTTAGTTTATCACTTAGTTAAAACTTATCTTTATCACTTGTTGTATTTATCCTTTTACTCCTATAAATTCCCAGCTGTAACATATCAATAAATTCAACTTGTATCAATACGATACTTAAGTTTTACAAGAGATATGTCAAGAAGTTTTGCTTCCAAATTATGAAGAAGATGCATCAAATTGGACCTTTGGTACTTTTGACAATAGCCTTTCCATAATTTATAAATTTAATACCTTTGCTAATTTTTAGGTAAAGAAAGAATGTGGTAAGGAAGAGCCTTGGATGAAATTGTTCACCATCCCGTACATGAATGGACCAATAAGAGAAGACTCGTATAAAAATATAACCGTCTCCATTTCTTTTTAATCGTGGTATCATTTTGAATCTGGAAATGGAAATGATGGGATCATCGATGGAATTATACTATTTTAAGGACATAATATAAAAAGGTTGTTTCACAGTGGTCTTGAATATGTAATAGATGAGGGCACCTATGTGGGAAGCCTAGTTTCACCTCATCTCTGAACCGAGCTTGCAGCTAGCGGGAAAGAAGTTACATTCTGCTTTTAATTTACTTTTTATTGATTTATTCTACTCCTTAAGATTTCGTCTCTTTTAAAGATTGTTACGAGTAAAATTTGAATTTTCTATATTAATGATGTTTCTCTCTTAGTTTGACTTCTACAGGAGGTTCCATAGTTATACTATAGATTTAGTGATTATAGAAGATTATATATATTAGGAAAGATTTCTATAATTGCTATTATGTTTGTGGTACATTTTGCTTGCCCTCTTTTTCACAATTCTCTTTCATTGTTAAATTGATTTTATAGGTTTAGTATATGTTATGGGTAGAAAACTAGGTTGTAATTAATACTAGGGTTCATGAGCTCAAGGCCCTCGTTTGACTACTCTCGTGTTTTGTGACTCGATTATGCCTTCACAAGATATATATGTATCTTGCTCTATGCCAAGTACCAAGTCAAAATGTAGTTCTAAATACTAGGGGTGAGACCCTTTATAGAGGATTTGGAAACCTACGAATTAGGGTTAGATTGGGGTTATGCGAGTAGGTGGATAAGTCTCAAATTTAGAATGGAATTTGGAGTACTAGAATGCATGAAGTTGATTCCTTATCCCTTGAGGTTTCTTGGAAGCCAATCCCCAAGAAAATATATTCTTTGTAGAACACTATTTGGTAGCATTATTTTCCCTTATTTATTAATTACGAAATTAATAAAAATTATGATTTCCGGCCTCGTTAATTGGGCTCCAGCTTAGGACCAAATTATACCTAATAAATATGAAAATAATTACGTAATTAAGGTTATTTTATTCCCTATCATTTGCTCCCAACTTCTAGGAAAGCCAAGAAAGATTTCGTAGATGTTAAGTTATTTTGTACTCTTACAGGGTATCATTTTTAGCGTAAAGTGTGGAGCGACCTACACATTTACAATGATTTGCCTTACTCGAGGCTACTTATAATACTAGGATAGCTTTGAAGCTTTTTTGATGGCAAACATGAATCACACTTTCTTCTAAGAATGCCAAGGATCTTGGGAGGGTTCCTTGCCCCTTTTGCGGAATAGATTTGAGCTCCGTGACCTATTCAGCACCCCAGGTGTAGTAACTCTTATTGTACCAATTATCATTACAGATAACTAGAATTTTTCCTGGCTTATTACATTCCCAAGGAACATCACCTACTATTTTTTTTTTATTTTCCTGCAATTTTTTGACCAGGATCCACGACCTAGATTTTCACTATGATCATGGTCGAAATTTCAGTCCATTCATATCATCCTAGTCAAAGTGTTTCGACCAGAATTTAGGACCTGGATTTTAACTAGGATCCTGGTCAAAATTTCAGTCCAGTCATATCATACTAGTCGAAGTGTTTCGACTAGGATTCAGATCTGGACTTCAACTAGGATCCAGGTCAAAATTTCTTATATTTCTTCATCTTCTAGTTGAAGTAAATAAACCAGAATCCATGACCTCATTTTTGACTAGGATCTTACTTGAAAATCTTATCATTTTACAGGGAGTCGAAACAATTTGACTAGGAACCATGACCTAATTTTTTACCTCAATCATAGTTGAGAATGTGGTCATTTCGCAAGCCTCGAGTTGAAACAATTCGACTAGGAACACGACATGATCTTCGACCTCAATCCTAGTCTTTCTAGGTCTTACTTACAAGTTCTGGTTGAATTTGGTCTCCAATTTTAATCGGCCTGGGCCTACATTCTCAAATTTTATTGGGTTGGGCCCATATTTCCAAATTCTATTTGGATTGGGCCTATATTTCTAAATCCTAATTGAATTGGGCCTGCATTTCCAAATTCTAATTGGATTGGGCCTATATTTCCAAACTCTAATTAGATTGAGCCTATATTTTCAAATCCTAATTGGATTGGGCCTATATTCCCAAATCCTAATTGGATTGGGCCTATATTCCCAAATCCTAATTGGATTGGGCCTAAAGTTACTTAAAGAATTCTCTTTAACTTTCTTAGATATTTCAAGAAAATTCTAGTATATGGGCCTTTTGACTTTGGGCTTCAGCTTTGGGGTCCAGGACACCGGCTATAGCCGGTTCAACTCTCTTTAACGATTCGAATTTCAATTATAACTGATTGAGTACCCCGTAATACAACCTATATATTAGAGTAATGAGAATTAGTCCTTCCTCAAATTTCTCATTTCTCAAAATTTTGTAGTTTCTTTTATGTTTCTTCAAGAGTTAAGGTGATTTCCGGTGTCTTTTTCCGCCCTCATTATCCCAGGGTTCCGTAGCGAGGCGATTTTTGGAAACCCCATTTCTCAGTTTTGAGATAATATCTTCAAACTTTCAAGCTCTTTTCCAGATATATCCATGATACCTTTAGATATTTATTATACCTCCATAATTTTTTTTTGGGTTTTTGCCTACATATCTTCATATTTTCTGGATTTTAACTTATATATCTTCATAATTCTAGGTTTTAACTTACATATCTTGTCATTTTCTGGGTTTTTCATATGGCTGATAAGAAAGCTCTTCATTTAGCAAAGATGAGCGCAATCAAGAAAGCCAACAAGTTCCCTATTCGCTCCAAGTATTTGTCCTTGATAGACATGATCAACACCAGGGGGGATGAATATCCATCTGACGCCTACTTAGACGCATTTGATCATGTCAATACCTTTCATGATCAAAAAGAGATGGAAAAAATGAATCGCCTTTACAGGATCTAAAAGCCCTATAAACTGGTTCCTGCTGGCAATGCAAATAGAGCTTGTCAGTGAAAGACTCATTGTGCATATTCAGGGACACTCTCAAGGCTGGTGTCAGATTTCCCTGTCACCCTTTCATCCATACTTTATTAGCTGATGTGTAGATTAGTCCGTGTTAACTTCCACCCAATGTGTGGAGGCTGATACTTTGTTTTATGTCTCAATATATTAAGAACGACATTCCTCTCTCGGTGGACATTTTTAGAAAAAAATATCCATTTAAGAACAACCCTAATAAAATACCGGGTTAGGTTTTTCTTAACCACCATCCCACCATCCCTCATTGTAAATGAGAAGTCAGTGCCACATAACAACCTGAAATGGAAAAATGAGTATCTACTTGGTTTAGGAAGGTGGTGATTGGGTAACTTTATTTAGATCATCTTTCAGCCAAGTGGTCGATGGTAGCCAGAAAGATATTATCTTGTCATCGGAGGAGGCAACAACCTTTGATATCATGACGAAGGATTACCGGATGTCCCTTTCTTGGGACCTCATAAAAGAGACTGTTCTTATTAAATGTGGACTTTCTCCTCCATTGATGAAATGTATATTTTCAAACATATTTATTTACCGTAATGTGTTAGTCCCAAAGTATCGTAGAAGGGAGGGTTGAATACGATACCTTACAATTTTTTTTGATACATTTTAAGTTCTTCGTTCAATGTACGGAATCAAAAAATGCCCAAAATAATTCGAGAAATATATTGTTTTATTAATAAAAACCTTGAGGTTGCTACACTCTACTCGGTTAAGATTAGCTACAATAAATTCAACAGCATAATAGTACAATTACAAGATTTTTAAAACTAATGTCCTTCAATGAGCTCTCGTAAATGTTACAGTTGGTTGCTGGAGAAGATAATGAGTAGTTAATTCCATCTGCTCCTATTTGTGTAGACTTCACAATTTTTCAACTATGTGGTTTCATTACAACCATTTTAATTTAATTGTGCTTCTGTAATCACAATGAGAATAACTTGAAGTTCGGTTGCGCCAAGGAAATAATAGGTACCATGCCTTAGAAATTTCCTCCACTTGCGCCAAGAGGGAATAAGTTCTTTCCTTAGAGAATAATCTCAGTTGCCCCAAGGGAGTGTTGCCCAGTAAAGTTAATTATTTAAGGGGGTTGGATATAATTAACCAACAAATCAATTTATCACAGAAGTAAAGTAATGATAGTAATGAACAAATGAATCAAATAACAGTTTATATTGATCTTTAATAAACTGTTACAAAACTCTCTCAAGAATAATATTCTTAAGAGCTGCTAGATTATGAATAATACTCGAGTTAAACACATCACAAAGTGATAACCTATTCTGTGTTTATATATCTCACAGCTACACAATCAATCCCTATCAATTACAAGATATGTTACAGTATAAATTATCTAGAAACTATACATATCTAAATCAATGACTACAATCCTATAAATCAGCAGATTCTAATTTATCTTGTAGCGTGACTAATCCGATCATATCCTGACCGTCATCATATCCGGATGCATATCCTGACTGCATTAGATCCTCACGCTTGAAAAATCCTGACTGGCTTCACATCTTGACGACTCTGTCAGATCCTGACTCCATAGCAGATCTTGGTTTCTGACATAGATAATTTCCAACAATATCCCCCTAATTTATGCTTTACAGAATAAGCTTGAATTCTAATAGTATTGTCTAGTGCCAAAAACTAGAAGGACAAAATGTAGGGTACATGAATTCTAGAGCATACTTAGTTACAGAAGTATATCCTCAAATTTCTTGATAAACTCTGCAATAACTTTGAATAAAGGCTTTTACTCTCTCATCAATCTTCCTCAAAAGCAACTCTTCCAGCTTTATCTTTAAATTCTTCTCATATTCAGATTTATCTGACAATTAATAGATATCAGCCCTTAAGTGTCTGATTTGAGTTCTTTCCATCATCAGCTCATCCAATGCTACATGACATGGTCTTAAACCATTAGGATTCATAGTGATATATCCCTCCATGAGAATGTTTTCAATTACAGCTCCTCCTTTCTTCATATTGACTTCATGCATTCTGAAATTTATATAAGTAGGATCATAAGATCCAGAATAATGAGAACCATTATCAAGTATCCGTTTTTTGATAGTAGCAAGAATCATGTTAGACCATTCTTTAGAAGCTTCATCTTCAACTCTTAGCAAGTAATGAATAAATTTCAGTTCATTGGTTGTTATGATCAAAAGTTCATCAAGTGAAAGAACTTGAACTTGATCACCTTGCAGTAAGAGTAGAATCTTTTATTTAGATTCTGAGCCATCATGTCTATCAAGTATAATTTTCACTACTTCAAGTCTGTCCAAGTGATCAACTATGACTTCCTGACCAGGACTATCAGCAAGAGTGAAATTTATCAACTTTAGATTTACCAACTTAGTATCATGATGCCCAATTCATGCTCTTGTATAAGATTCTGATAGTTTAAGAGCATTGGCTTGCACCAGCCAAGATTTTTATCTCCTTACTGTTAGAATCAGGTAAACCTTCCTCACTTATACCTTCAGAAATAAAATTCATTCCTTTATTGCATGGTAGCTCACTGATTTTCTTCCATTTGTAGTTATGTTTCATCCTTGGAAAACATTGATCCCTTTTATCTTCATTTTCTTGAATAACTCTTCTGTCTGCTATTCTCCATCTACTTCTTCCAGATTTCAGTAGCATGTTTTGAACATCATGATTTGCTTTATTTAAAGCTATCCTGATCTCTCCTTCATGTCTCATTTTCTCTTTATTAAAAGCAACACTTCTTTCATCTTCACCAACTTCTGCATTGAATGCTTTGACATAAGTAGATAGAATTTCAAGATTTAACCGAAATAGAGCTTCTTCATCTTCATTTCCAAACAACTCAAAAATAGACATCCGGTCAGGATCAAAAACTGAACTGTCAGGTATTGCAGTGTCAGTATTTCATCTATCAAGAATTGTGTCAGGAATTGATACTCTGTTGTCAGGATTTGAATTTGGATTGACAGGAGCAGCTCCAGTCTGTAGTTATCTTGATCTCCTCACTACAGGCATATCAGCATCTTCACTTTCAGCATCAACATCATCATTTACCAACTTGATAGCATTCTCTATAGGTTCAGGATTGATATATGAAGGATTAATTAGAAGATTAGGAACCTGAAACTGAGTTGTCTCAAGAATCTCTTCAATCCTGACTCCACTAGACCTTGTCCTTCTTTGAGAGGGAACAATGGCTTGAACATCTTTTTAGCAAATTTTCTACTACCTCTCTCTCCACCTTTAGTCTTTCTTTTTCCTCTAGAAAATCTTTGATTTGAAGCTTGTACTTGACTTAGAATCTCTTCTTGTTATTTAAGCATCTGTTCCTGTGACATATCTGGAAATTCATCAGCTAGATTGGTGAGTGCTCTTCTTTCAAACATTTCTTCTACTCTTCTATATTTGTGATAAAGAATGATGATAACACTAGCCTTTTTTGAAAGTTTTATAGAACTTTTGTGCATCTTCAGGGTTATTAATTATCACCTCATCTCTGTCAGGAATTACAGATCCTGATTGTTGCTTCTCCATCAGGATTCGAGAGTGAGTAATTATTTTGGTCTTCACAGTCTTAGCATCATCCTTGGAGATATGAGTTGACTAGGTAGTTTGAGTTTATGTTTAAATACCAGCTCTAGACTGTACTACTACAACATCAGAGGTCTTCTTTGCTTGTTTATCACCATCATTATCAAGATTGACATTTTTCATCAAAAATGATTCAGGTGTACATTTTGTCTTTGGTACTACTATCTCAGCCATAAGCTCTTTCTTAGACTCCATGCATAACATTCTTTTGACTAAAACATTGCTCTTATTTGTGCCTTTGATAGAGACTGAATGATCTGCAACTTCCTCTTTCAGATTAGTATTTGCTTCCTCTAATTAATGGATAGAAGAATTCATGTCCTTGATCAATACAGTAGTAGCCTTAATAGAATTCCTGATGTCAGAATTTGAGACCAAGTTAACAGCATGATTAGCAATTGAATTTGCAGCCTCAAAAGAAATGCTTTCATGTGGCAACCTCCATGTATAATTCCATTCATAGGATCTAAGATCATCCAAAGGAACATGACTTGATGAAAATCCAAAGTTAGACATTTTAGATGCTTTCAATGCATCTTTGAGTGCATCATCATCAGGATCATTATCACTATCATTAGAATCACTGCTGAATGCTTTAGGAACATAAGGAATAGAGTCAACAATTTTCCTTTGAGCTTTAAATCAGGATTTGACTTAGAAGTCCCAATATCCTGTGATGAACCTGAAATAAAAGAATCAAAAATACTTAAATTTCTTTTTTCTTTTAAAGTAATCTCACCACTTCTCACACATATATTACTGTCAATAGTAATATTTAGCTCACTTTTATCACTCTTATCTACCTCTCCTTTTGCCAGTACAGAAGACTGCCTTTTAATATTTTGTTTTTCTATTGATCTTTTCTCAAAAACTCACTAGAAAGGCTCAACTCACTAGCAATAGAAGAAATAAGAGAAGACAAAAAAGAGTGGTATGTAGTCATATAAATAGAGGTATCCCTATAAACAGGTCTATTTATAATCATGCTATCAGATAAAGTAAATTGATAAAGTAATGTACCTTTAGAGTATGATTCCATGGGTATAACAGACAAATGAGTGACCAAGATGTCTCCAGTGTTGTCCTTAGTAGTTATTAGTGCATCAGGCATTGCAGAATCAGGAATAGCTTCATTATGAATTGACCTTATGTTAGGAATTGACTGCTTGTCAGGAATTGATCTCCTGTCAGGATTTGATGCAAAGTCCGCAACAGTACTTTGAACTGTTGGTTCTTGTGAGACTAGAGGTCTTGAAGCTTCTTCAATACTTTGAATTGAGGGTTCTTCTGGGCTTCTATCAAAGATTGGATCATTGATGAAAACATCTAATTTAGCAATGTGCTCCTGATGAACTTCCCTTTTTTGTACTGTAACTTTAATATCAACATCCATAGGAACATGACTCCCTTGAGCAATGACAGGAATAGCCTGTTGATTATCAGTTCCTGCACCCACATTTTGAGTGGGTGGTTCTTGTATAGTTGGGGCATTAATAGTTGCATATTCACTTTGAGAAGATGGTTCTTGTGGACTGTACCCCTTCTATGGAGACTGAAGCTTGGACTTTTTCCTCATAAATACTGCTTTAGATTTAGCTCGTCTTTTGCAGATTTATTCGGTCTAACTTCTCTTGCTAACTTTCTCATCCTCTCAGCTGACACTTTAATGAATTTGGCTGGAGTTGAGTTAGAAACTAATTGATTAGGATTTCAAATTATTTCATCAGGAATTGATTAATATTTTTCAGGAACTGATGAAGTGCTGTCAGGATTTGCAGTTTCCTGATCAAGAGCAACATGAGCTAGAACTTCAAGATTGTATTTCTTTTGTTGAGCTTGAATCCTGTCAGCTGCATTCATCAACCTTCTTTTCTTTGGAAAAGAACTGGAAACATCAGTTTTAACTCCGTCTTCCTCTGTAATAGCACTAGTAACCTCCACTGGTCTAGCAGGTATTTTAAAAACAATTGGCCCATCACTGTCACTTCCTGAATCATCTTCATCAACCAACCTAGTACCAACTGTTATCTTTCTTTTCTTGTAAGTTATGCTCTCTTTAGGTCCAGAAACCTTTTTCACTCCACCTTGTTTCTCAATAGATTTGGGTGATGGTGAACCAACTCTTGGATCTGATTGTCTCTCAGACACATCAGTCTCAGCTAGTGGTTTAGATTTTATAACTGATTTCTTTTGAGAGAAATCAGAGATGAGAGACTATTTAAATTTGGGTTTTGAAATTGAAACATTTGGGCAGGAACATGGTTGGATGTGCCCTATTTCACAGTGTCAGGATTTGACATCTTGTATCAATGTGGCATTTTGTTAGACAAAAACACCCATATTTCTTTTGGTAAAGCAGTGCTCCTTCTGAAACTATCCTTTCTCTTAGCCAAGTCAATCAAAGATTTAGAAATAATTTAAAAAATCATTAGTAATTCATCCTTGTCAAAAGTAACATCAGGAAAGAGATAACTAAAAATCAACTTCAAAAACCTTGTATAACCAACACCACCATCCTTATCACTAATCCTAGATATCAGGAATTACTGTATAATATTGCCATAATAAAAAACATGTCCATATGATAATGAATATCCTAACTGTAGTGAAGCTAATAAAAGAACATCAAAATTAGATACCTTATTGAGAAATGCCCTGCTTATACAGTTAAAGTAAAAGTTTCACTCCTTCCTGAGCTTGGCCCTGAATAGCTCATTTGCCTTAGTGAAATTAGTACTATGACCAATTTCTCTGACCCATTCGAATAAAGTAGCAGTATGAGTCACAAAAGGAGTTCTTCCTCTTATAATAAAACTTTTACGGGAGCTTCACTGTGCACCACTGTTCCATCCGCATACCCTTTGACTAACTTCTGAATAGGGTCACTTTATTAATAGAGAGAAAGAAAAATAGAGAGAGATAAAGAGGAAGAAAAAGAAAGGAAGAGATAGAGATAAATAGAGGGAGGGAAGTAAAGAAACAGGCTGACTTCGTTATACGCCACTAACATTTTAATCTCATTGCAGTCCACTGCCATTAATGGTAATCCCATCAGATATCCTTACTTTGACTTGACCAAGATAACTCAGCACAACTTGATTGGCATACCTTCACATATTTGAGATAATAAAATCATGGAATTCCATAAAGAAAAGAATTTCATATCATATCGGGTGTCCCACCATTGTGGTTACCAAATCTGAATTTTTGAGAAAGTATTGTTGAAACGAAAGAATAACTAAGAGATCAATATGATCAAATGAACTTGGTGTTGCGTGCCCAAATTAAGACACTACTAAAGGTTTCTAACCTTCTT
This sequence comes from Apium graveolens, assembly GCF_009905375.1. Classification (NCBI taxonomy): domain Eukaryota; kingdom Viridiplantae; phylum Streptophyta; class Magnoliopsida; order Apiales; family Apiaceae; genus Apium; species Apium graveolens. The sequence goes on from NC_133654.1 coordinate 209,009,573, forward strand.
GTAGTCACAACACACACAAGTGATGGCGTCCCATCCAACTCCTATCACACAGACAGGTATACCTTGTGTCCCCTATAGTTAGGGTTGTTCATCTCAGTCAGAATAAAAGACTATGAAATGAATTTAAAATCAAATGAATAATCAAAGATTTCTAATAAATGACTTGTTAGGGCAATCCTTGGATCAAGATTGAAGAGGTTTCAAAGCTAATATTTCTGGAGAAAAATAAAATCCAGAAAACAAGATTTTGGCACAAAATGGCCCAGTGGTGGCACATCACCAGTAAACCTATCAACCATATAAGAAAGGTGGAAACTTTTATATCTCAACTTGACAGAGCTACCAAGACCTAAAAATAGGCTTCATGACAGCCTCTGGCACATTACGTGATTGAAAACAGGTGTTAGGGATTATATCCTCTAACAGATGCCTCTTTTTGAGAGTTGTCAAAAGAAGTTATAGAAAAAGAAGATATTGTCAAGTTCTTAATACTTATTTTCTGTTTGAACTCTTCTGTTGACTCATCATCCGATTCTAGACACTTCTTCATGTTCTAATGATATAACCACAATAGAAGTTTGCAACTTCTATTGCGATTCATCGTCGTCGAATCGTAGTAGCCTCGAAAGATTCCACAAAAGAAGTTTGCAACTTCCAGGAGTTTTGTCTGGCTCAACACAACCATCTCAAACGAATACGCGTACCTTGACTTACTTGTTGGTATTATATCCAATAGTCCAACAGGAACTCGATATGAGTTCAAGTGTTCTTACATCACTATACACACTCCTACACACTCTCGTTTCTAGTTTACTATAACCTCAGCTCTTATACCAACCTGTAACGCCCCCAAATTCGGGGTCAGAGGATTTGGTCGTCACGATGAAACCTCAATCCAAAATAACGTGTTTAATCAATGTACAAATGCCAGCTGAAGATATTTAGCATCTATGACCCCAAACTAATCCAAGATCTTTAAAGGTTACAGTTCTAGAAACAAGAATTCCAAATTCGACAAATAAAATTTTCACTTTATTTTCAAACTCTTTTCAACAATTTCAGACTCAAAGCTAAACCCCCTAGTATAACTTTGAAAAGAAGTATACTAGGTCCAACTCTAATACACAACTATAATATAATATAAATAACTTTACAGAATAGAAATTACACTAGTCCGCAAACCCTGGACCAACCACCTTCCAAAAGCTCCTTCTTTGCTTTCTTGAATTACGCGGCTAAACAACGCAAGATAATCCTCACTGGAAAGTTGAATTTAAAAACAGACAAGTATGAGCGAAAGAAATGCTCAGCAAGTTCATTATAGTATATATATGGTCATTTTTATATAAAACTGATTACTGCAATAGAGCATAACAATTAAAATCAATAATTGTTAAACCAGAAAATCTATTTAAGGAACCCCGAATTGGTTCCTTAAATGTATTCAAAACCCTTTTGATATTTTTAAGCGAAAATGATTCAGCAATACTTTGAATCTTGACGAGAATAAAACTCGTAAAACAATGTTTACGAAAATATCGTAAATAACAACATGAAACATTAATTATGGACTGAATCATAAACTTTATTTAAAACCGAACTCTTGATATTAATACTCATTTTGATGTCATATCAAATTAGATATCAATACGAACTTTGATGCTCACAACATCCCATACATAAGTCAACATCAATCATCTATATTAATACCACTTTTGATATTTAACATCAAACTAAATATCAACACCAGTCAGAATGAAATAATACCTGTATTTCATATTTTATCCAAAACTGGAAACAGTTGATAAATCATTTATTTATGATTATCAACAATAATATATGCATGAAAATAAAAGCTATCATAAGCTTAAAGAGTAAGTGATAAGTTTTAGATTGGAATCTTTCTCTGACAGACGTACTATCACATGTTGATCAGCCCGTGTGATAACACTGGATCATGATTCGTAGAAACATGTCCCAAAATACGAGTACTCAAATAAAAGTCAATATATCAGCCTGTGGCATAGTTTGTATTATAAATATTTCATGTAATACATGGCCCTCCGCTGGACCGTCCACCCCGGTCACTTACGCATGCATCCAGTCTCAAAAATATTTTTCACCGAGGAATCGAATCAATCGATATCCCCAAATAACCGGCTCCCCATTTCACATGGTCCGGAGTAACCGCATCAACTGATGGCGAGATAACTAGAATGATTAGTTACTCACTTAATATATCATCAAAATCCACTGTATAGAGTAAATCTGGATAGAATAGTTATTTACTATCTATCTGGAGATTGAATTATGTTCTAGAGGAATAATTTCTAGAATAGCATGATTTCAATAACCCAATGATTATATGCATGCAATGTCTTCCAAAAACCTTTATATCATAATCTAAACTTTTGAGTATGTAAACATTTAACTCAGCGATATGTAAAACGTTTATCTATTTTGAACTGAGAATAAAAAAGCAATATTTGCATAATCATAAGCAGTTTAATATGTAAAATATTGAACTATTCTGGAATTGGAATAATATAGAGAACTTGCATAATAAGATTCAAAATAAATATCACTTGAAAGATAAGTGAAGATAGGGATACTTGCCTTTAGTTTTTAGCAGTTAGTCACACTCGCAGCAACATAATCATCTCTGTTTGATATCTTATGACCTCGCTGTCTTTTTATTTCAACAATTCACTGATGTGCTGCTTCTACGATTGCTAGAAGCCAGATATCTAATACCATTCCATTTCATTCTGCCATTTTATGGTCCTGATTTGCTCGCACAATCCGCATCTATAATTAAAAGATACAACTTTAATCGTCTAAACGATAATTACTCGACGAATTACGCGTCAAAACCCGCTCGTCTACCCATACAATAGCCCACACATAAAGAACATAGTCAAACACAAGACTTTTGACGAACGTACCCACGTAATTCACATAGCACGTAAACATATAACTCACATATCACATAATTCGGTTCGTCAAAAGGTAGGTGTCGGTATTTTTAAAATCAAAATCGGGTCAAAATATGACTTTTCAATCAATACGCGATTCAGAATCGATTTGAAAAATAAGCGACCTTTCGAAACAAAGGATTTGTGTCTCGTAAGTATTTTTAATAGAAGTGAAATATTTTTCTGAGTCTAGACGTGTTCGTTTCGTATCAAACGGACAAACGGTCTATTTATTATGAATAAAATAAGAATAAATCAATTAATATTAATAATAATTAATTTTTAAATACCCAAATATAATTTTTAAAAGCTCAAAATAATTTTAGAACATTATTTGGCTCAATTATAAATAATTACACATCATTCAACTATTTATAAATAAAATTAATTGATTAAATGAATTAATCAATTAATCAAATAAATAATTAATTAATCAAAACAAATTATAAATAATTGAATCAAATTATGATTTTTGAAAATAATAAAAAATAATAATTTGAAATTGAAATAAATATTTTAGAAAAATATTCGAAATAACGTTTTTGTAAAACGGACTTTTCCAGGGGTCATAACCCCTCAAAATCAAACAATACAATCCAACTATACTCTAATAAAATTTATAAATTTAAAATACACGATAATTTATATTGGCAAGTATAAACACGCCAGAAATGAAAAATACGGCCAAAAGGGACTTCTACTAAAACTTCTAAAAATTATGAAATAAATATATAAACACTAACATACTATAATATACTCAAGTACGAAATCGAAATTTCGAAATCGTTACCCAAAATAAATTCTGATCACCTCGAAGAGATTATCTGATGTCCGGAAAATATCTCCAGAAAAATTCAAAATTCATAGCCATAGATATACACACGCTGAAATACCATGTGTAGTAATCAACACCGTCAAACTGTTTTTCTACACCTCGAAAATAAACTAACACGGAAATATGACGTGTGAATTATCTCCTCAAAACCTTGCATTATATATACCTATACTTGATCGTTTTTATATATAATAATTGAAATTTGGACAGACGGTTTGAGAGATATGAATTTTTTAAAATTAAAAATATGTACAGAGGAGATAGAAGAAAAGCAGAGAAGAGAGAGGGGGAGTCTGGTGAAATAAAGGAAAAATAAGATGGGGAGTATACGGGGTGACAGGGGTGGGGTGCTGCCCTGCTCGCCACGTTTTTGTATTATTTTGTATTTTTTTTTAAACACAGCACAACATGTGTAATCTGCGGCTCTAGACAGCCTGTATTTATCCCGCGTTTTACGTTTTAAGGGACAAATTTGCGGGTGAAAATAACCCGAAAATTACCAAAATTATTATAAAATTCTCAAAATATTTAAAAACTAATAAAAATAAAATTTTCATAATTTTTAAAGCATTTTTGACTCGCGCGCTATATCTGCATTTTACGATTTAACGCACAAACATACAGGTGAATATAATCCGAAAAATTTCCAAAACAATTTTAAAATTCTAAAAATATTCAAAACTTAAGAAAATATAAGTTTCATGATTTTTGAAACATTCTGGAATTTAATACTTAATTTACAGCTTAATACAATCAAAAAATCGTTTAGGAATAAATAATTGATAAAATATTTTTTCTGAATTTTATAAATCCCCATAAATCATTATTGAAATTATAAAGCCATAAAAATAATTTTAGAGACAACTTCAATATTTATAAAAATAAATTTTCAATAAAATCACTTTTAAAAGTGAAAACAAAATAATACAATTCAGCATTTAATAATACAATTAGTCCTCAAATCCACAGAGTCACACCCAGCTAATAATAAATACAACATTCTGATGATAGAACCATAACATATTTTATTTATTTAATAATTCCGTAATTACACTTATATATCGGATCCGAAAATAGATTACTTAGCCGCTAAGTAACTATAAAAATGATACAATTTAATACCAAATTTGGATAATTATCAAAACCGAGCTTCTTATAAAACACCCTATGAGAAAATAATGTAAAAATATCCCGTCTCTCAAGAATACGGGTTTCATTGATCTACCAAAATGATTATCAGATCGAAAATTTTGCGCCAGGTCTCGTACGGGTCAAACCGTACTCCGGATCGAAAAAGTCGTAATACGGAAAATGTTTAGAATAATCAGATTAGGTTAGGAAGGAGTTTTCCGAAGAGTTCCGGGTTGTAAAAACACAAAAACGGTTGAAGTTGGACGATTCCCGGTTTTATAAAATAGTTTTATAATTACTCATAAAATAATTATTAAATTTATAAATCCTTATAAAATCATATAACAATCCAAAAATTACTAGAAAAATACCATAATTATCTATACTTTATTCTGGACATATTAAAAATCAAGATACTTACCCTTTATCACTTATAAACACCCAAATATCAATATCAATCATCAGATAATTCACCAAAATTCCTATAATAATCACATAATAATTATTTATTGATAAAAATAATTGCACGATATTTCCCGGATATTACAAAACAATTTCAATTTACCGTTATTGATAAGATCGACTTTCAAATAACTTTTGAAAATAATACATTTAAGTAAATTTTTTCAGAAATTAACAAGGATCGATATAACACTTAACAATTAGCATATTACCATTTAATAACACAAACTCGTCATACAGGAATAAAATATCCACCATTTTATTCCTTCTAGATCAGAAAATCATATAAACATATTCAAATAATAATAATAATAATAATCCTGAAAAATACGGGATATCACATGTGCAGAATAACCACTATCCAGTACAAGCACATTCATATGGAAATCAGTTAGCATTTTTAATAACCCACACTTGTTGTGTCCTTTTTGACATCTTATGTATTTTTGTAGCAAAAGACTTCTTGTCAGGATTTGAGCCATCGTGATTTGACCCATCAGGAATTGCTCCATCAAGATTTGATCCATCAAGATTTGTCCTGACAGTTTTAACTTTATAAGATGCATGCACATTCAATTTAACAGTTCTATTTAAAATAACAATTTTATTGAATTTTGGTAAAGGATCATAATTATTGTGATACAAGTTATGATAATCTTTATATGTGTAAATAGAATGCCAAATGCTACCATAGTGAAAATAAGGTTTCTGTGGTTTGTAAAATATTGATCTACCACTAATATCAGACTCAAAAATTTAAGTGGCTTTATTTTTAATCTTTCTGCAATCAATAGCAATATGATTATTATTACCACAGTTAAAACAAGCTTTTTTAGGAGCATCGGGAATGTACTTATAATTTCTTGCTTTATTTATTCCCTGTTTTCCATTTCTACCTCTTTTTGCACTAGATTTGTGAAACCTAGCAGTCACTTCACAAAAAAAAATTTCTAGTTGATTTTTAGAGAGAAGACCTATATTTTTATCTTTCTTTTCCTTGACTATAAACTCAACTTTCTTTTTATCAGAAACTCTAGATGTGGAACCTACTTCATATACTGACTTGACCCCATTTTCATCAGTACTGACAAATTTCACAGATGTGATGTTATTAATAACTTTATTAATATTCCTATTTGTTAATTTATTATAACCTAGACATTCTTTCCAGTTTTTATCACTAATGAAGTTATAAACTTTTCTTCCTGAAGTCATCCATGTTTTAAACACTTCTCTTTCCTTCTCAAGTACTTCTTCTAGAATGACATATTTAATGTGCATCTGAGCTTTACGTTGTGTTATAACGACTCGTATTTCTGTTTTATTAAAAGTGTAATTATTAAATAAATATAATATGTTATGGTTATGTTAGCAGTCTGTTGTACTTGATATTAATTGTGTGTGATTTATTGGTGTACGGGGATTATTTTATAATTAATTATTGAGTCGTATTGTTTTGTTTTTACTTTTAAAAGTGATTTTATGGAGGATTTATTTTTATAAATATTGGAATTATCTCTAAAATTATTTTTATCAATTTATAATTTCAATAATTATTTATGGGAATTTATAAAATCTGTAAAATAATATTTCATCAATTATTTATCCCTAAATGATTTTCTGATTGTATTTTAGTGTAAATTCAGTATTAAATTCGAGAATGTTTCAAAAATTATGAAACTCATATTTCCTTAAGTTTGGAATATTTCGAGAATTTTAAAATTATTTCAAAAAAAATTCGGATTTTATTCACCCGCACGTTTGTTTGTTAAATCGTTAAATGCGGGTCGAAAGAGCGATTCAAAAATGATTTAAAAATTATGAAAATTTTGTCACACCCCAACTACACACACACACTGAACAAAAGAGAACCATAATTATTACAAACTTATAAGTCCAAAGGACGATAATGATATAATACACCCCAACCAAAATAATAACAATTCCAAGATCTTTACAAGTTCAGAGTTTGGAACAGCCCTTCTAACTAATACCACAATTATATACTGGCGGATTTCGCCTAAACTATATATATTCTACCTGCGCCCTCAAATGGCCTTCACCCTGCCTAGCGGTTGACTTACAGGCGGTCTTCTTGGTACAAACCATGATTGCTAGCTGTAGATTAGGGTTAAACACAAGAAGGTGAGCTACAACGCTCAGCAAGTACTAATCATTCTAATAAGCATGACATTATCTCAAAATCATGAGTTGAATTTTCCTTTTCAATTTTCAAAAAAAATCATAATTCAAGGGGTTATGGATACTAGTAAGAATGAAAATAAAAAACATGAAGTTATAATGTGAAGACGTGGTAAAATTATAGCAAGTGGAACATGGTATATGAAATCAAGATATTGGGCAATATGCAATAGTATAAAGACATGTAGAATCAAAATAATCGAAACATGACATATCGTATCATGGTATCGGGCAATCATGTTATAATTATCAAATCATCAAAATCATTTTAGGACGCTACGGATTATAGCCGGTGATCAGCCGCGAAGTAATCCCGAACCACGCTGGGTTCTCAAATATAATGGGATCCCTAGGTTATATGTGAGCCTATCAATAACGTGAAAAAGGACTTGCGTCTGGGTCCAATCCACTAAGATAAGAAAATATTTATTTTATTTTTATTGATTTATAACATGGATGCCGGGGAAAGATTGGGTATCAACTTAATTGAATTAATTCAAGGGAAGAATATTTGAAGGTAAAGTACGAATCAAGCTAAGAGTAATTAACAGAAGTATTGGAAATAATTATGGTCATGGGGTTGTTATAACTAAGCATTCATGGGAAATGTATGTATGTGCAACGATTATACGAATAAAGAGGTAAGTAACTTGCCAACAATTATAAGCATAAGAAAGTAGTACTTGCCAACAATTTTAAGCATAAGAAATTAGTAACTTGCCTTCCAATAATTCTAAGATTATTCGATCTTGACAGAACGAGTCTTCCCCTTTGCTTCGGAACCTACACATTATATTAATCTCATTACTATTCACCCTTTATCGACTTATAAGCCTATAAGCTTCTAGACTAACCTTTACCCCTATTATAATTACCATTACACAAACTATTGATTACACATAACTTAATCGCATACAATTCAAGTAATCTACATAGTCACATAATCACATAACGACATGGCATATACTACTAGTTATTTATACTATAATATCATCTAAACACCTAAGAACATAAGCAAGTAACACATAAGAATTATTATTGACCTTAACTTGGACTCTTCGAGCAATAGTTTGCACGTCCTGTGCTCTTTAGCCGATATCTCAACTTCTACTGGTGGAATTTTAACAAAACCAATTCACATAGATTCTTAAGACCTAGACCTAACTCTCAGACTTGGTTTCAGGCCGAGGACTTACCTAGGCCACTCTAGGCTTTTGCCCAAAGTTGACACTTGTCCAGCCTTCCTCGAATTCACTTTACCCTGTTTTCACTCATATAAAACTCACTTTTCTCATTCAATTTTTAATTCTAAAGGTTTTTTAAGCTTCCTAGGGATGCATTACACTTATTTAAGCCAAGGCCCCATGAAGGCCTAGCCTAAGGCATGGTTATAATCGACCAAAGTTAAAGCTTACGCAATTCTGCCCTGTTCTGAGTTACTCTCTGAAATGTGTGTGTGACTACCTAAATGCAAGTTTTTCAATAAATCAAAACCACTGGACTCAAGTACAACTCAAGTCATAACTCCAGTCAACTTGGACCTAACAAGGCCTTACCACAACTCACCTAAAACAACCTAAACTTGTGGTGAAAAATGCTGCTACAAAGTGCTTAGTGTACCTCCTTCCACTTTAACTCCCAAATCAACACCAACCAACAAGCAAGCCCACAAGTCTATCCTACAGTGTACACAACCCTACTAACTATCATTCTATGGAAAAATACGGCATAAACTTAGCCATAATAGTCATTAACCGAGGCAAAACAAAGAGCATAGCAGAGCAGATTTTACATATGAAATTTTAGGCAAATATTCGAACCAAAAACACATGGTAACAACTTGATGGCTACAAGATTTAATCATAAATCATTAAAGCACATAACATACTAGCATTTTAGAGCAAAAACCGTGGCATGCACTGCACAAAAATGCATATTCAAATCACATAACACATTTGTTCGAAATATCACTTATACTACGATATGCAAGCATTAACTTCAACTTTTAGTGTAAAAATCATAGCATGCAAGGATAGAAACTTTGTAAAAACACATTTTAAAAGATCATAGGTTCTTTAAAAGTCACATGCAAAGCTTCTTTCTTTTTGAAATCAAATAAAACTAACACACAAAATACAAAAAACCATTCGGCTCCTTGGAGTCATTGTCGAATGCTTGAGGCCAAGATTATGGTTTGAAAGTAGAAGCATAACATTTCATCAAGACCATCTCTTGCTCAAGTATTATAAGCCACATTTAGTTCAACTCTAGATTCACAAGAATCAAAGTTAAACCCTTGGCTTTAGCTACATGTAACTAAGAAAAACTCACCTTAAATGATGATATGAAACCGAGTGAAATTAACCTTGCTTAAAGGGGTTGAAAGATGTAAGAAGATGAAGAAATGAAAAGAAAATAAAATGAGAGGGGATGGATTTTAGGTTCGGCCAAGAGAGAGATGGGAAAGAGAGAAGAGAGTGAAGTGAAGTGGTGGTGGAGAAAATGAGGTGAGTGGAGTGTATATGTTTGTTTATATCCCATTAAAATGGTAGTGGAGGTTGAACTTACCAATTTGTCCTTTATCCACTAATAGCCAACTATTGCATGCAAGGTTTTATTGGTCTTTTGCTTGGTCAAAGAGAGTTAGTGGGGGAGTGAAATGACAATCCTATCCTTGACTTCTATATGAGTGGAAATTGCATGCAAGGGTATGCTTGTAATTTGATAACTAATAAAAGTATAATTTAAAAGAATGATTTTTAGTAATTAAAATACAAATCCATAAATCACCAAATAAATACCATAAATACTATGGGATTTTAAAAATTAATAAAATTATTTTCAAAAATTTTGAATAAAATTTTATATTAAAATAATTTTTCTAATATTAATATACTAACAAAATAAATCACGAAAAATATAATTAACACACTATAAATCACACAAATAATTGCAAGTAACTTGATTATATCCAATAATACTAAAAATAAAAATTTATCTTCTAATCGCAACTATTCAAATATTACTAAATCGCGAGAAACCTCTATTATTTACTAATCGCGTAGAGAAAATCCTACTCGCGCACGAAAATTACATGCTTAAAATATTCCAGCAATACTCGCAATGCCATACGACTAAATTACACACAATATATATCGAATTCGCATAATCGGCCTTATAACACAGAATATATATATATATCGCATTTATAAAAAATAGCTCTAATATTTATCGGTTGTCACAAATTTTATATTATTAGTTTTTAATTATTCCGAGAATGTTAAAACTATTTTGGTAATTTTTGGGTTATTTTTACCCGTAAGTCTGCTCGTTAAATTGCTAATTGCAGAGTAAATTCAGTCTACCGGAATAAATAAATATAATAAAAAATAAAAGCGCAGATAATTACAATTGGGTTTATCCTCCTCTCTCACTCAATATCTCTTATCTCTCTCATATCTCTCTCAATCTCTCTCGCGTCTCATCTCTCTCGTTGTCTCTCTCACGCTCATCCTCTCTTCTCTCTTATCTCTCCCTCTCGGGTTCTTCTCCTCCTCCCGTTTTTCCCTGTTTTTCGCCGGCTCTGTTCGATTTTCCGGCTTGCTTCTCGGTGATTATTCTGGTTGGCTTCCTGTTTATTTATGTATATGTACACACATACGTGTATATGTGTGTGTGCAATTAGTGGTGTGTCTAGGCTGTTGTTTTCTTTATTTCTCCCATAGCCGCCCCTCTCCATTTCCGGCGAGCGTGGTGGCGCGTGGGGTGTTCCTCCGTGTGTGGTTGTTTATGCAGTTGGGTGTTGGTTTGAATCCGTATTACTTGGTTTCGTTGCCCAGATTCGAGTTTAATTATTTTTTGCAAGGAATTAATTGAAAAATGTTCGTGAAACAAATAAATTTGTGCGAGCAAAATTATTTTAATCGGTGAAGTTCGTATGGAAACCCGAAACTAATCGGGCACTGACGAATTTTACCACCGTCGGTGATAAGCCTCGCGCGAGCCGACAGTGGATGGTGATGAATATTTCTGAGTCCTATAATTTATAAAAAAAATAAAATATAATAATAATAATAATTAGTACCTGTATCGATGATTGGATTGTGAGCGTTGATTGTTAGTTGTGTTGCGTCAATTATGTTTCGACGGGTAGTCCGATAATGTCAAAAATATGAGAACATGTCCTTTAATTATCTTAAATGACGATCGAATATATATATATATAAGTATATTACAAAACCTAATTGCGTGTCGTGGTAAGATATTTTATAAAATTATTGATTACCCTATTCTCCGTAACAACTGGTATATGTATTTTTCGAAAATGATTATCAAACCCAGTTTTGGGCACGTGAACCCTAGTTGTTATGTGTATTATAATTATACGTATAATTACGAGTCGGGACTTGATATCATTCTGGTAGAAGTGATAGCGAAGATATGTCAAGCATAGCTGGTCGTCTAACGAAGGGTATTTCAATTCTGTAGGTTGTAGTTGGAAGACCCGAGTGTTAAAGTCAGACTAAGGATAGCCTAGTGGTCAGTCAAAAAGCTCAATAAGGTTCCAATCGAAGAACCTGAGTGTTGAAGTCGACCCAGGATAGTCTAGTATTCAGTCGATAAAGCTCAGCAATGCAAGTACCCCTGAATAAATCTTTTATGGTTCAATAATATATGAATAACTGTTGATTTAAATTTCGTAGTAGAATGTAACATTTTAATTTACGTATCCCCTGTATTTAAAAATGTCTGTTTAAATTATGTTTTGGGGAAAAGCAACTTCTGAAAATGCCTATCTTTAAACTGTGATTAATATGGAAAAGGTTTTGGAAAGTGTGCTGTGATGGAATTGTTTTAAAAAGTGATAGGTATAAGTGGCTTTGAAAACTGGATAAAACGGATCAGATATTGGATGGTGGCGTAAGAGGCCCGTAACGGCCCAGCAGGTTAGTGTAAGTGGCTAAGTCGGTTGCGCTACCTATTTGAACCACTTCGTCCAGCGTGACAGAGACCTAGCTAGTCTTTGAGTTCCGGAACATGTTTGTGGTGGGATAGACTGATCAGTTGTTCCTAGGATTCATCCAAAATATATCTAATTATGGTTTTGTGGTTCCCGTAACGGAACAGATGGTTTTGTGGTTCAGGTAATGGGACAGTGGATTTGGAAATGAAAATAGCATGCTAAAAATTTGACTCTGATATTTACACAACGCACGACTGATGTTATGTTTTACAGAGCATGCAAGTTGTTGATATTCAGTTTATACCTGCTTTACTTATTTTCATAAATGAGTTATGATTTATGTTCCTACAACTGTTTATCATAAAATGTTTTACTTGTGTATTCATATATTGGTATTGCTGAGTAATTGATTGCTCACCCTTATAAAATGTTTTATATATATATATATAAATATTTGGCAGATGCCTAGGAGACCTATCCTTCATAGCCAGGGCAGAGTTTCAGCTCGTCCTCTATCGGGTTCTTATGAGATAGTTTTGTCAGACCTATTGTAGGTCTGTTGAGTTGTTGTGTTAAGATAGTTGTGTCAGACATATTTAAATAAATTTGGTGTTGTAACAGTTGAGTAATCTAAATTATACTTAAACCTGGAAAAGATCTTGGTAAGGGGGTCATGATATTGTAATAATAATAATGAGTTGGTTGTATTATATATGTGGTTTGTTATGGTTCATGACGTCAACTCCTGACCCCGGGGTTGAGGCCGTCACATGTGTGGCCTTTTTAAATGCTTTTTTCAGTTTCATGCATACATACAAGCTCAGCTTCTAGGTAATCATTTCTCTTTTTAAGTTCTTTATTCTCAGCAATTAGACTATCATTTTTAATTGACTTATTCTTGAAATTAACATGCAGAGAATATAATTGTTAGTCCCTAACAATGCAACAAGAATTACAGAAGGGGGGTTGAATGGAATTCTTGAAACTCTTTCTTAATTCTAAAATGTTCTAACTTAAAATATATATGTCAGTGTTTTGATTTGCAAAGTGCGGAATGACAAGTTAAATATGAATCAAAACACAAAGTAATAAAAACACAAGTATTTAAAACTTTCTGGTGGATTTGAATGTATCCACCAGATATATATATATATATATATATATATATATATATCAAGAGAACTCTGTGAAGCTTGAATAGCTCATAGCTGCTTACAAAATAAGAACAACTAAACTTACAGAGAAATACTAAAGGATACAGCTTACAATTGTTTCTCTGAGAAATGTATGGTTAGTCTTGTTATTGTTCTATTTACTACTCTTGGTTTATATATCACCAAGATTACACAGTAATAAGACAAGATAATAAAATAAAAACTATCAAGTCTAATACTATGCTGCTTCACTACTCTATTCCAGCATCTTTGAATATCTTCATAATAGCATGGAAATGGCAAAGCTTCTTTGTTCTCAAAAACCCAGTTGAATAGGCTTCCACATTCCTTTTTGCATACACTCGACGCATGTGACTATGTTGTCACTGTCAACAGATGTTTGAATTGATCATCCGTTGGGTACATGATCATCCGTCGGGTTGACTGTTACAGTTTCTAATTCTGGAAATATTTCATTATGCTTATTTTTATGCCATGAATGCATCTCTTAGTACTTGCATTAATTGTAAAAAAAGCATGTTTAGAATTACAATAGGGCAAAGACTGTTAGTCCTCCTTATGTAAGGTTGGAATCATTTTTCTCCTAGCCTAGAAACAATTTTGTCAAGGGTATCAAAATGGAGAAAATGGTCAGTTAAAGATAAGAATTAGCATGATAAGGTTACAGTTGTTGTTATCTCTCTTTATAGTAAAATCTCTAATCCAACTGGACCCAAACTGATAAGTTGGGTACTAAGAACTGTTAATCCATTTTTGAGTGCAGGACATAACATGTTAATTGATTCATATGTATTCTTGGTAATTCATACTTAAGGCATATGATCAAAGAAAGAGCCTCACAATTAAATATGATTGACAAAAGTTATTCCGTCAATAATCTTTGAAGATGACAGCAATGGTTTTCATTACGGGATAAGCTATGCAGAAAAGGGATGTCATCATGGACTCAACAATTTCTATCACTGATAACAACTAATTATTGGAGTCACTGATAACAATTGAAGCATCTTTCTTGCTGAAGAATCATGGCACAAATCCTTTTATCAGACAGTTCTGCATCAAAGGACAAAATGTCAATTCAAAGAAGGATTAGTGTCTCATCTGAAGCAGGAAGGTTGAGAAGCTTGCTCTTCTTAGAGTAAGGAAAGGATATGCTCGTGGCTAGATTGGAAACTCTAAAAAGGTGAAGTCAATGGTGTCTACTATAAAGCTTCATCTGATAAAAGTTTAGTTGTGGCATTAGAAGCTCTCACCCTTGAACATCAACTCAAAGAACTCTTTTATGGAAAGGGGTTAGTGAGAGGACTGCCTTATCTGGAATTCAGAAGATGATAAATGTGAGGCATGTCAGAAAGAGGAGTCAAAGACAACATCACATCAAAGTAAAGATATACCTTAGTGATGGTGGTTGACTACTCTTATTTAACAAAGTTGTTGTTCGTGCATTCTCAAAACAAGACATCACAGATGGTGATTGATCATATCAGAAGATCAAGCTGGAAGCAACAGTAAAAGAAATGATCTTGTGGTTAGATAATGGGACTGAATTCAAGAAGCAGTTCTGATTAATATCTGTAACATCAAGAACATTTTGAGACATATTCAGCACTAGGAGTTCCGTGTCAGAATGGAGTGGTACAAAGGAAGAACTGGAACTTGATTAAAGCTACATGGGAAATATCAAGCTAATCAAGACTTTCTAAATACCAAAGGGCTGGAGCAGTCAAAATAGTTTGCAACAAATAAGATCAAGCCCTGATCAAGGTGTATACATGAAGACCACTAATGAGTTGATGGCCAACAGAAGTAAACACTGGATAACCTGAAAGTGTTTGAAGAGAATGTTCTATAGAAGCAAACAATTAAATGTTTTTAGTTGTTTGAGGTTCTTGGCATTAAAAGCTAAGACTGGATGGTTGATCAGTGGTGTCTACAACCTATAGGGCATTTGTGGTTGATCAACTAAAGATGGTTGAAAGTCTAAGTCCACTATTCAACAACTCAATGCTCCAAGCTGTTAAAGGAGAAATTAATGGTATTGATGATTCATATCGAAGCAGTGGAATGGAAGTGTATAATACAACTCATTATTTCAATGAAGCCAGTCAGCAAGGGTAAGGATTTTCAGGAAATCCCAGCAACAACTTAGGGGGAGCAATAGAAGGATCAACTAGTTAGACACAACAACAATTTGAAAATCAGAGGACACTAAAGAACATATCTGCTGAGATAAAGGGTTTGATGTTAATATTATTCCCAGAGTCTAGTTCTTAAGTGATCCAGATGGTGGAGTAATGATTAGCAGGGCTACTGAGTAAGAATGATTATTTCTCTAGTTTTCTATCTGAAAAAGAAGCTGGGAAAGTTACAAAAGCTCTGATGGATCCGGATTGATTGGGTGATTACAAAGCAAGGTGAACTCAATCAGTCAGCAAGCAGATTGTATGGAAGCTGGTATCCAAACCAAGTGACAATATTGTAATTGGTACAAGGATAACCAGAATTCAAACTGGATAACAATTGCATTGTTATGAGAGACAAGGCCAAACTGGATGCTAGGTTATTATCAGGAAGCAGTATCTGACAAAAAGTACCACTGACGAGACTTGAGGATATAAGTACATATCAGGCACCTAATGTACATTCACACTTGGCATTGGACTCTAGTAGATGTGTACAAGTGTACTCCTGGTTGGTGAGTTAAAAGAGGAAGTCAATGCAAAACAGTTCATGGACTTTGCAGTAGCAGATCAATTGGACTCTGTATATCTCTTCTTCACAAGCTCAATTCAAGATGGTATGAACTAGTATCTTACTCAAGAAATAGTCAAGGACATGGTATGGCACTCTAACTGAAGTTATAGTTAAATATGAAATAGTAGAGTCGCCATATTAATAACTCTCTTTATCACTAGGAACAAATATATTAAGTTATATGTGCTATGATATAATGATAATGTTATATGTTGGTCTACTAAAAAAACTTGTGCAAGATTATTTGCTAAGTAATTGTAGAGTAGGTATGGAGGAGCGTGTTGGAAAGGTTGCAATTCTATTTAGAATTACTACAAGCATGCCAAAAGAATATTTCTTTTAGAATCTCAAGTAAACCAAAAGAATGATGGCAGTACAAGTAAGTTAAGGATCTTTTGAAGATGCAAAATTTGGAAGATTCTGAACATGCCAAGACTACTTACCAACAGAAACCACTAAAGCTTGATCAGTGTAACTCAGGTAAAATGACAAGCTGTAGAGGTATGACAAGCACACTGTTTTACTCAAATACTAATAGACAACATGTAATGTTCTCAAGATGCCAAAGTGCAAGGTTCTAAGTAGATCCTAGAGAATCCAGTCTTATAGCTATTAACAAGATTATTAGATATCTTAAGGAACTATCAACTCTTGGAGTAAAGTACCCTAAAGATATTGTGCTTAACATGTTTGGCTATATAAATATAGATTACGTAGGTTGTAAGAAAGACAGGAGAAGCATCTCTGAAGCTGTCAACTTAAGTGACATGAGAAGCATCTCGTGAAGCTGTCAACTTCATGGAAGAAGATTGATTTCTGTTATGATGAGAAATAACTTCAAATCCAATAACTCTGTGGAACACTCTATGACAAGGAACCTTCACACCAGGTATCATCACTTTAGAGAGCATGTCACTTTAGTCAAAGAGTTACTGACACGAACATTTATTAAATCACTTGATAAAGTTAATTTTTCAAGACTGGTTTGTAAGTGTGGGATATCATTCATTGCATATTAATTGGAAATCCCATCTGTAAGGAATTCTTAATATAAGTTCACAAGTATTAAATCTTCAATATTTAAAGGACTTGTGAATTTATCAGTAAAAGTACCTTGTACTTAGTGCTACTATCTTGATTATCATGATTACAATGTCATATACATTTGTGGTAGTTAAGTATTATAGCATTAAGTTTGAATACTATTTTAATTGATTTAAATTATGACTATAGACAATCTCATTCTATATCAGTCTCATAACTTAAATTATATTAAAATAATATGCAACATAGTTATTTGTATCATGTACGAATAATTGTGATACTTTTAGTATTAGTGATATTATTTAGAATTTTTGTTCTAAGTTATCAATGCTTATTTCTAAAATCATTGATATTGAAAGTTGAAGTATTTTCAAAGTCATGTGTATAAAACTCTCAATATTTTATATGCTTAGAAAGTATTTCTAAAATTACTAATTATCCAAAGAGTAATTGCCATGTATATAAGTCATATATCATATTGGTTCTTACTCAAGGATAATTATAAATATTTAAGTGCTAGTATCTAACTCATAGATATTTAGTATTTATTTATCTAATATTTATTTTGGGTTGTTTGGATTATGGAATTTGAAGCAATTCAATGATTTTATTTGCTCTATAATTCAAACTAACTTAAAATAAATAAGTAGCATGATTGATTATAACCAAATCTGGCAACAATTGATATCTAGTATATTGATTGTAACTTATGTGTTATAAGTTAATTATGAGATTTTGGTTTTAGTAAATTTAACAGTGTTTACATCTCAAGTATTTACTGAGATCAGAATCATGATTGTAGCATGATTAGTTATATGTTAATTTTTGACTTGTATCAGCTAATGATATTTAGTTAAGAGTTCAAGTATGAACTAATTGTGAAGTATTAGTATTTGTGGCATTACTTTGAACTCCTCTAAGTAATCTATGATTATCCTCAGTCACTTATACTAATATAAAAAGTATAAAATCTTTCTTAAATTACAAGTATGGTTATAATGTTTGTTGCTTTATTATAAGTAACCATATGTTGTCAAGTTAGAATAATTTTTATACTTATTTGTAAATTTCTAAACACTTTGATAATAGATGCAATACTCAATGGATCAAAGTATATGGAACTTAGAATATTTTTCTAAGATTGCAAACAAGTCAATGTTGGTTAATGTTGCTTTATTTATCGAACCAATATTGTTTGAGATACTACAGTTGTTAGGAGTTAACAATTGTATGATATATGAAATTGAATGCTGATGTCTTTTTGATAGATAATTGGTATTTAATTCATTGATATCTTATTTTAATATTTAAAATACGATGCAACATAATTATTGGCATCTAAAGTACTTGACAAGTATCAGTCAATGATATATTGTTAATATTTTATTGCAGATAATTGTGAGATTTTAAGTTCTAGTGAATTTATATGCTTTGCTATATCTGAAAGATTCACTATAATTTGAAATCAGCAGCATAGTCCTTCTTATTAAGATTATTTATCAATAAACAATATTGTTGGAAATAATTTTATAAAGATAGATTATGGAGCTTTTGACATGAATGAGAATTGCTTAGACTTTACCCTAAGTGATCAATGATTTTATAAAAACTCATTCATATTAAAAGATAAAATCTTTCTTTCTCTTCTTTATACTGATAGGTCATTAATCTGTGTCTTATCAAATCATTTATCTTTTTAGGCATAAAAACAGACTTATGCACTCGAACAGTTTTAGGAGAAAATCAAACTTCTTTCTACATTGGTGAATTCTTATTTCATTAAAATCTTTTTGAAATCATTATTGTACATCATTTCTCTTAAAAGATTAAATGCATGATTTTCATTCATTATAGATCTTAAATGCATTTTATCTCTACATTACCATATGTTCAGTGATACAGGTTCAGCCTCCAATTGCATTCTTTCATTTGATAGTCATGAGATTGAAAACCCATAACTTCTATCCCAGACTGTAAAGACGAACACATAAACAGAACCATCCAACATTCTCTTACCCCTAAAATGAAGTATGAATGAGCGTGAGGAAGAAAGTGCCTTAGTGTACCACATAAGGAAGGTTCTGAAGTCAACCCAACAGCTCTGTCTCCTATAAAGTTGAGATATATCAAAACTGAGGCAACTGCTAGCCCCCATACATCTTCTCAAAAAGATGTAATGGCTGAAAAGGCTCAAAACAGTTACTAGATTCATCCTCTCAACGGGGTGCTTCTATTGAAATTCTCCTGTCGGCCAAGGTATCCGATGTAGTGTCACCACCTCAAACATAAGAAATTCTTGATGCACAAGGAAAGGTTACACACACAAAGGATGATTTGACGAAAACAAGAGTTTTGACCATTTTATGGTCAGAATCGATTGTTCAAGGTTCTCTAATGGACCAATTGCCTTTACAGGTGTAAGGAGAGGATACTGATCCAATAGCCATATGTCAGTGGTCAGTGTCTACCTCTCCAGGATTAAATCCCCTAAATGCATCTGCGGATAGTGGATCTGACATAGGCACAGATCGGCAACTTGTTAACGATGAATCAGATATTACCTGATGAGTCACAAGGAAATGTCTTCACAGACATTAGAAGGGAATTTTGATCTTTATGCTAAATTTTTTGGATCATTGTTTACCTTCCCAGAGTTCAAATCTGGAACCCTCAAAGGGAAACTAGCAACTTGTAGATTATGACTCAGATTCATCTGACGAGTCTAACAAGGATGGGGATTTGCGAACTCCCATTGCACCACCTGTGACCTCCTTAAGGATGGTTAAGGTGATTTTCTTGCATGTACAACTGGATTTTGGAGCTATGAGAGGAGTGATACACTTGTGAGAATGAGTGTAAACACGAGTGGAGAGAAGAGTGTAACACATGTGAGGTACACGAAACAAAATCACACACTCACGGTGAGGAAGAAAGAGAAACACCGTATCCCAATCCCTATCTCTAAACATGGTTCTTGATACTTCGGGTATCGAATTTGTTTATGATTGGAACCTAACTCTTAGGGACCTAACATTTACAGATTGGATTAGAATACTTCGGGACCTAAAAAGTTGGGAGCTAACAATTGGTAACAATCGGTGATCTCACAGTTGGGAGGTATAAGGAGTTGGGAATAACTGGTTAACAGGATAATCAACAGTGAAGTCATTCTTATAGCATTTAACGGGACATGGTTGATCAGACTCTGACTTGTTATTTCTTTTCCAACCAAGTAAAATATGAGAACTCCTTCAGAAAACAACATACATTCATTCTCTAAGGGGGAGATAAAAGCTTATATAATAGTTTGGAGGATTCCTCAACTAAGGAAGAGAAATAGCAGGGAGGAGGAAAAAGGTAAAGCATATGTACACTACACCACACCATTGTTGTTTGTAACTACGGATCCTATTGTACGGGAGAGGTGGTAAACACAAGGTGATTTCCTAGTGATCAGAAGAAGTGGTTTGGTTCATCACTATTCTTCATAAGGGAAGAAACTGTTTTCCAAAAGGGGAGTACCATTGGTTTTTATCTGCGGATCCTATTATACGGGAGAGGTGGTAAACGAAGGTGATCTCTTTTAAGCAGTTGATTCTCATAGGGGAGAAGCAAGAGAGATATGCGCTTCTCAACAGGAAATGTGGTTGTATAAAAGAAGCTGCTGATGATTACTTCAAGACTGTGAAGTATTATCTGGCAGAGATTTGAAGAACCAAGGAAATAAAGATGAAACTACTTGAAGATCAGTTCAGTGCTAGAGGAACAAGCATCTTTCATTTCAGTTACTCAAGAAATCTGGAAATGCAGTATTTGATCCAGAAAACTAGTAGTATTATTTACAAGTCCAGGTACTTTACTTTTTCTAGTTATTAGTTGAATTATCCTCTCTATTTAATTTGTTTGTTAGGTTTAACAATTAAATAGGGGGAGATTGTTGGTGAGACTGCGTAGCTGTATGAACAGTTACATGATAACTTAACACGAGAACAACATTAGAACATGACAAGTTAGTAATACAACGACTACACAAGAAATCAGGATGAATGAAGACAAGGCAAATATAAAGAATCAAAAGATTAGAAGAAGGCTTGAATTCTGTTTATAGGTCACTGAAAGAAGTTCATTAATATGTTCATGCCTCAGTGAAGAATAAAGGTTAAAGACTTTTAGGGTTTCAGAAATGATGAAGATTCAGTGTATAAAGTGCTACAAGAAGATTTCATTGTATTGGCATTGATTGAAGATATATAGTGTATGAAGCATATGAATCTGAAAAATTGAAGATATGGTATAAACAGAGGTTAAAGAAGACAGCTGCAATCTTGAAGTTATACTCACTGACAGGAGCTCATTTATATATTCAAGCGTCGGTGAAGAACAGTGAATGAAGTGTTCAAGATTGTAGTAGCAATGAAGACACTGTTTAAAGTACCAGAATGGATTCCAGTGAAAGTACAGTTGTTTATTGACGGTCAGTGTTAGAAGCAATGGATATTTAACCAATCTGTATCAACTTATAAATACAAGACAAATTGAATTAGGTTCTCTCAATGCTAGTTGTTTGTGAACCAGACTAGTGCACCAAACATCAGTATACAAGAAGGGATTTTAATTCAATTACAGAAGAAAGTCTTGATACAGTAGTGAAGAATGGAAAAACAGAAGCAAAATATTCTAAGGCAGAAGACTCTTCACAGTGGTCGCCATAGAGCTCCAGTGGTCGCCATAGAGCTCCAGTGGTCGCCATAGAGCTCAATTGGTCGCTATAGTGCCACACAGATGTTGGTCGTCATATAAGAAAAGCCAAAGGATACTCCACTCGCCATAGAACACTTGGTTGATTTTCCAGTGAATTATACAGAAGCAATTCAAGGATATTTGTGGACACAAAGCTGCCACCTGTCCAAATGAATTGAAAGTCTACACTGAGAAGCAAAATATATAACAATCAAAATTATTATTGTTAAGAAGTTCTGTTCATCTTCTCTCTCACGGGAGGTGATGAAAAGAAGAAACAAAGAGAATACAGAGAAGCTCAGCACATTGATATCCGTTTAACTTCTCACCGGAGTAATGTTATAATGCCCGATTTAACTCTTGTATATTCATAAGGGCATTTTAATCGTTACCTGGTAATTAAATCCTTAGACAAACAAAAGCTAGATCATTGTATATGATTTGATTTGTAAATCTTTGTAGAAGCTAGGAACTTTGTTGTTCATAGATTGTAGCTGGTTAATTTATTTACCAGAGTGTAGCAACACCCCTCAAGATTTATATATGATTATATACTTTTCCGAATAATTTGTGTTCCTCTTTTTATATTCCCAAACATTATTCATCTCAAGAACACGAAACCACTAACCGAACACTAAATCTATATCCGCTAAAGATTTAAAATAGTTTTTAATTTAGTGGTTATCATATTCAACCCCCCCTTCTACGATAATTCGGGACCTAACAATGACTCACCACACCTCCATTCTACTAGAGTTATACAAGGATTCATGCTATTATTGAACACCTAACAAAGATGCTTATTTGATCGTGCAATGAATGAGGTCCCAAAAGACTTATACAATAATACCCATGCAGCGAGCGTTAGGTTAGCGGATACCAGACTATAAAAGCCTTAGGTCACTAGGCACAAACTCCCCTAGAACTTAATAACTCGAGTATTAAAGAGCTCACTCTTGATCAATTATGCATAAACACATACTTTTTTTTCTCTTTTTTTTTCCTATTTAACAATTTCTGAATGAGTGTGTTTCGCTCCATCTATTTCAACCCTAGACTACTCAAAAAAATATGAGCCGGTTACTAGCCATTTGACGCCTAGCCTTATTCACAACTAGCAATGAAATCCTGCTTTTCTCCAGTTTAAAATTCAGTGTTCTTTTGTCATTAAGAGAATACCAAAAATTCTAAATATAAACAAGTGATTAAATTTCAAAAAATAACAAATATGATCATGATCTAGCTCAAAAACAACCTATAAGACTTGTGAAATTTTTTTCTGGCATGCAAATCAATTCATTAAGACTTAAACAACCCTCTATTCATCATCACCACACTCAAAGTAACATCAACTTATCAGATAGAAATAGCTCAACCTAAGGGATCATGTTATATGCATGCACATGCAACTATATGAACTCACATAAAAAATATAAACAAATGTGTCATATATGAACAATGATGCAAAAATATGAATCAAATACAACTATACATGTAACATGAATCTATATGAATCTACATGGACACACACAAACTAATCCTTACATTATCACCCCCAAACTTAAAATATTCAATGTCCCCATTGGAGGTAATAATAAGGATTTCAGGCATACCTAGTTAGCGGGAGGATCACCCTCTTCGGGTGGAGGATCAGGTGGCCAATCAACCTCAACACCAGTGTCTCGGAAAACAATACCGAGAGCGTGTGTCAAATTTTCAGCAAAATGTCGGTGGATGTCATGCATGGCCTCAATATACCGAATCAACTTTCTATATTGCGCATCACCAAGACCGAACCTATCAACTATCTGTGGTGCACAAGAGGGACCATCTGTAAGCATGGGAGGAACCGGCCGGTCACCCTTGAGATTTTTATAGATATATTCTAACCCTTTGTCAGGGGGTGCACCTAAGAATGCATAACTCAAGTGATCTGGCAGTGGGTTGAGCTCAAGTGTGGGAGCTTATTTAATAGATGGTTGAAAATGCTCCTCAAAAATTTTCAGCTCTACTAACCCAAGAGAATCGAATGGCAAATGCAACTTCCTCTTCCACGGAGGGGCATTCAAAACCTGCAGCTGCTCTGCTCCATCTTCATCTTCAATAATTGATTCCCCTATTAAGAATCTCTCTAAAGTATCTGACTTTGGCAATTTCTCAAGCTCCGAATTCACGACATAGTCGACCCGCTCTACTTTACAGCACTGCAATTTATCTGTGGGTAACTTTATTGCCTTGAACACACTAAAAGTGACCTTCTGATATTGAACCTTCATCGTAAGCTCTCCTTTTTGCACATCAATCATAGTTCATCCAGTAGATAAGAATGGTTTCCCAAAGATAATAGGAATCTCCTTATCCTCCTCAAAATCAAGAATTACAAAATCAGCAGGGAAGATGAGTTTGTCCACCTTGACTAAGATATCCTCCACTATACCTCGTGGATAAGTGATGGAATGATCAGCCAACTGCAAAGAAATGTATGTTAGTTTCGGATCAGGTAGACCAAGTTTCTTGAAGATAGACAAGGGCATCAGATTGATGCTAGCTCCCAAGTCACATAAACACTTGTCTAAAGACAAGTTTCCAATAGTGCAAGGAATAGTGAAGCTCCCAGGATCTTTAATCTTGGGAGGAAGTTTTTGTTGTAGCACAGCATTGCACTCTTCCGTTAGAGCAACAGTCTCTAAATCATCGAGCTTCACTTTCCAAGAGAGAATACCCTTCATAAACTTCGCATAGCTAGGCATCTGTTCAAGAGCTTCAGTGAAAGGTAAGTTGATGTGAAGTTTCTTGAAAACTTCCAAGAACTTAGCAAATTGCTTATCCAACTTCTGTTTTTTAACCTTTTAGGAAAAGGAGGTGGAGGATAGACCTGTTTTTCCCATGTATTACCCTCAAGAGGAGTGTTGACAACAGCTTTCTTCCTTGATTCCACCTCGGCATCCTTCTGCACCACTTTTTCAGATACAATCTTATTTTTTAGATTTGTCAAAGGTGCAGCTGCACCTGCATTCTGGACAGAGTTTTTAGACTCTTCATCTTGCTGAATTCGGGGCTTGCGACCTTTCCAGATCTCAAGGTGATGGCATTCACCTATTCGTTAACTTCCCTCTTTCCTGGATTGGCTTCCATATCACTAGCAAGCGTTCCTGGTGGTCGATTCAATAAGGCGTTAGCAATTTTTCCTATTTGGTTTTCCAGAGTCTTGATAGAAACAACCTGGCATGGGCATATAAGAGCCTGGTTTTTGCACATAAGACGCAACTCCTCCTCAGATTTTTCATTCGAAGATAGACCTGCACCTCCATGAGTTTGTTGTTGAAGTTGGAGTTGTTATCTAGGTGCATATTGCGGTTGTTGAAAACTAGGAAAGTTGAATTGCTTTGCTGTATACTGCTAATAAGGTTGTTGCATCGCACTCTGATTTTTGCTCCAACTGAAGTTATGATGATTCCAGTTGTCAGGATGATAAGTGGCTAGAACTGGTTGCTACAATCTCTGAAAGTTGCTCACAAACTGAGCTGATTCACTAGATATAGTGCATTGCTCCGTCGCATGTGAACCTGCACACAACTCACAAATACTGGTTATTTGTTTAACACCATAATTAGCCAGAGAATCAATCTTCATATACAACGCCTTTAGCTGAGCAGCTATAACTGTAGTTGTATCCACTTTAAGAACTCCTGCTACCTTGCCATGTGGCAATCTATGGGTTGGATACTGATATTCATTAGCAGCCATCAGTTCAATTAGACCATAAGCTTCCTCATAGCTCTTAGCCCATAATGCTCCACCTGATGTTGAATCGAGTATGGATCTTGACTGTGCTCCCAAACCGTTATAGAATTAATTGATGATCATCCAATCATGCATTCCATAACACATCCTAAGCATCTCCTTGTAGCGCTCCCAAGCTTCACATAGAGTTTTTCTCGATTGCTGCGCAAATTGAGTAAGAGCATTCCTGAGTGCAGTTGTCTTCGCCATAGGGATGAATTCAGTAAGAAACTTATGAGAAAGATCCTCCCAAGTAGTGATGGAACCAGCTGGTAGAGAGTGTAACCAGCTCTTAGATTTATCCCTCAGAGAGAATGGGAAAAGTCCCAGTTTCACAGCATCCTCAGACACACCATTGAACCTGAAGGTGTCGCAGATCTCTATGAAATCCCTGATGTGCATATTTGGATCTTCCGTTGGAGAACCCCCAAACTGAAATGAGTTCTGGACCATCTGAATTATGCCAGGCTTGATCTCAAAGGTATTAGCTGCGATAGCTGGCCTGACAATGCTAGATTGAATGTCATTGATCTTGGGTTGAGAAAAATCCATCAACGCTCTCGTTAGTGCTACTGGATCTCCCATTGTAATGAGTACCTGAAACACACACAAGTAAACCATGAAAGTAAAAGAATCCGAGTCAGTGAACTTTAACGACCATTGATGTCAATCACATAAACTAAAAATTAACCCTGAGTCCCCGGCAACGGCGCCAAAAACTTTTTAGGAAGAAAACACGCGCTAAAATTATACACAAGTATACGCGTTTGCAAGTAGTATAAGATATAAATCAGATTTTTTTCCACAGAGACTCTTTTTGGTTAACTTAAGTTTATGCACTTATGCAACAATGGTATGGCTATCACTCAATGCTATGACAATAAAAGTTGAGATGTTTATAATTAAGATTAAACTAACATGCAATTAACTAAGAATAAAAGTGATTGAATTAACTATATGAGACAAACATGGGATTCTAACTTCATTAAATACTTCATTCAAAGTCATTGTTCTTAACCTTAGCATGCAATGGTGATGATAACTAATCAGATAACATGAAACTAGTAAACGCCAACTTTTGTTGTACGAATACCCTACTACCAGACATCCAAAAAAGAGATAGAAGCTAAATAGACTCCAATTATCTTGAAACCCTATATATCTATAGAATTTGACAACATAAAGGTTTAATGTGCAAGTCATCTATCGTGATTACCTAGGGAAAGTAAGATGGTTAAAATTACCTACGAATCATGCATAACAATTGTTAGGATGAAAACACACGCTAATATTCATGCAAGTATACGCGATCGCAAGTAATATAAAATTATTTCTAGTTCGTTCCAACAGAGATTGGTTTAGGTTAATTTCAATCAATGTACTTATGAAACAATGGTATGGCTATTATTCAATGCTAAGATAATAACAAGTTGAGATTGTTTATAACTACGATTAACTAAGAGATTATACTAATTAACATTAACTAAGAGTATTAAGGTTGATTTACTTATATAACACAAACATGGGATTCTAACTTCATTACTACTTCATTCAACAACCTTTTTGTTCTTAGCCTTAGCATGCAATGGTGATGACAACTAATCAGATAACACGAAACTAGTAAACGCCAACTTTCGTTGTACGAATATCCTACCACCAGACATCAACAAAAGAGATAGAAGCTGAATAGAAACCAATTATATTGAGACCCTATATGTCTATAGAATTGAACAACATAACGGTATAATGCACAAGTTATCAATCATGATTACATAGGACAAGTAAGATGGCTAAAATTACCTATGAAGCATGCATATCAAATACATGAACCTATGCTAGCATGGCAAATTCTAAACCCCTATATTCGTTTTTGTTTCAATAGAGATTAACACACTATCTTATAAGTTGGCGACGCACATAAGATGAATAAGCACAACCAATACTAGGATATCATATAATCACCACACACTAAGGCATCGAAACAATTTAACTATTGAAATCTATAAATAAATATGTTAGAACCCCACGATAACGATTAGCCCATAACTGAACTCATCATCACGGTGGGTTCCGATGAAAGCATGGTATAATAAACTAAGTCTTTATTAACTGAATAATAATCAAAGTACGCTAAACAAGAGTAATAAGTTCAACAAATAAGAAAACTAACATCCAAGATTATAACTTAAATAAAGAATCACAAGAATAAATTAGATCCTCTTCGCCTTGGTTGTATTTGTGCTCCTAGGTCTTCTCGTCATCTTTTTCTTAAGATCTGTTACGTGCTTCTTATTAAAAAGACCTTACGTTGTCATTATATAGCAGCCCAATCAATCCAGAAGCCCAAAAAATTGATCTTCTACTTACAACAGGATTCTGAAATCCCGACCTAGCGTGGCCGCTCGCTTCACCAGCGCGGGCGCGCTGCAACTCTGACAACCCGGCGCGGCAGCGCGCTTCTCAGCGCGGGCGCGCTGACATTCTGGAAAAACTTTTGATTTTTATTTTCTTTGCTGGTTCTTGATGGCGATCCACGAGAAAACTCCCAGGACACCTTCCTAACACAAATTTAGCACTAAAGCAATGTTAAATCTCCTTGATCCCTTATTTAGCCTGAAATGCAAAACACTACAAAAACGAATCAACTACACAAACAACTTGAGTATAAAACACTAATTCAAGTCTTTATAGGATGTTTTAGGTGGACATAAATGCCACTTAACATACCCCCAAACTTGAACCGATGTTTGTCCTCAAGCATAAATAGACTTAAAGAACAAGAAAAAAATGCATGAATGCAAGCTACATGAATGCAACGATCCCCTCAGAATAACTAAACCAACCGATGAACAACATCTCAACAAATGCATTTATTCGCACAAAGACCAATCAAATCCCACAAGTCAACTCACAAGCTAGAAACGTGTGTGTGTGCAAATGCTTAACATATATACTATCGCAACTAGATCAATAATCATGACTCACTACTCATCAAGGTAATCACAAGGTTATAAATGGAATAAACGCTAAACTCAAAATGACTGACAACACTTTAATTTTATTGGAGTTATTATACAGATTCATGATTTTATTCATAACACATAAACAATCACAAATATGCCTATTTGACCGTTGCAACACCCCTAAATCCGGGGTCGGGGATTCGGGTTGTCACGAGTTCCATTTCCCTTATCAATACTTAATCTTAACAGTCAACCAACTACTGCGTACTGTGACCACACAATATACACACACACACACCACAAGTTATAGTCTCAGAGATGAATACCAAAAATAACACAAGTCATTTTATTCCATAATTATAAACCATTTCACCATAAAAAGGGTTTCTGAATAATTTACATATTCTTTATCATTATTACAATTCATAAATATACATAAGTCTAGCACAACAAAAGTTGAAAGCCTAGCCTACTGATAGCTCCTACCTCAGCTACAACGGCATCAACGCCTATAGGAAACTGCGGAACATATCCTAACCACTCACGAATTGGGAGCTTGATCATGTTCATCTTGTCTATCTGTTGTTGCGTGATGAAAGAAGAAAGCAAGGGTGAGCAACAAGCCCACCGAAATGATATGTATAATAATTAACAATATATGAGCATTCTCATAGTACTCATGAAAGTCTTGGTCAAAAAGAAATGAACCAAGTTTGTTATCTTAACGCGACCAAGTCACAAAATATTCAGTATATATATACTTTTCACAATCTTTGAAATCCTCTGACATGTATATATACACAGAGTTCCAGTTTATAACTGTATAAAAATATCGTTGCAAGGTGATCTCATATATCTAACCTTGTCTCAACATTTTTCTGAAAATCTTTGACATGCATAAGATAATCATTTACTAGATATAAGTTTAAAAGATGAAGTTACAAGATACTCCAATATACTTATATCTTTTCTAAATACTACTTGAACTACCACCGTTCAAGTTATAATCAGTTTCAAAAGTTCATCACACTGATGAGACTACAAGATAAGACTTGAATAGATTCAATCTTTGAAATATCATTTGAAAGAAATGAAGTTACGAGATACTTCATTAAGTCCCGATACATATATACACCTATATATATACATTTCATACAATCCTTGAAAACCTCTGTTATAAAAATTATAAACAGAGTTGCAATATCCAATGAATTTGGAAAGGAGAAAACCTTGGCATAAACCTGATATCTTGCTGATCAGGCAAATATACCAATAAGTAACCTTTTCTACTAGTAGATGGACGAATTCCCCACTGGTCATCATCCTGGCCGCAATAGGACCTTATGTTGGACTGCCACTCAGCCACTTACGCATTGATGGACTCCCACTGAGCCACTTACAATTTCATGGACGCCCACTGAGCCCATGTTGCTTATGTCGACTCAAATAGATGGACTTACTTCCCGAACGTTGGGTAAGTAATCAATTCATTTATCAAAACAGCAACCTCGTTGCGAATATAAAATACACCACAGAGCCGGATCCCTTAGAATTTTGAGCTAGTATTCAAGTCCCCTTCAAAAAGGAAGATCTTAAATTTGAAAACGAGTTTCGGGATCCGCTCTAACCTTTAAAAATCATTTTGAAGACTCGAAAACATTTTTAAGATTGTTTGGAGTAATGCTGATTTAATGAAATAAATCAGTCCCGATATATTAGAAAATATCTGAATATTATTATTTAAATAATATTCCCATAAAGGATAATCTCTATAAAAATAATTGAAGTAGAA
This sequence comes from Apium graveolens, assembly GCF_009905375.1. Lineage (NCBI taxonomy): Eukaryota > Viridiplantae > Streptophyta > Magnoliopsida > Apiales > Apiaceae > Apium > Apium graveolens. Next base: position 209,040,392 of record NC_133654.1, read on the forward strand.
GTTTTAAAACTCATACTTGAAATGAATAATAATTAACCAAAGATATACTTATACAAAAGTACGATCTTTATTTGAATAATCAAAAATAAGTTTGATTATCGAAACATTATTCTTTAATAAAATAAAGAATATTATTTAACAAAATAAGCGGAGTCATAAGTCCTCGAATGAATATTCAAAATAATATTCATTAAATAAAATAAACAGAGTCATAAGTCCTCGAATGAATATTCAAAAATAATATTCATTAAATAAAGTAAGCGGAGTCATAAGTCCTTGAATGAATATTCAAAATAATATTCATTAAATAAAATAAAGTTATCGAATAAACCTTATTCGATTAATAGTTTTAAAAACTATATCAATATATATATATATATTAATATATATATATTATAATCGGGAACATCGACTCCCGCTTTAGAAAATGTTCACCTTTGGGTCCCCTATACTAAGGGTATACGCAACTACTGCTTATCTCTAGCATAGGTATTATGCAACTTATAAGCATTTGAATCAACAATTAGATATCAAGATTACGGAATAGACATGCATATATACCATATCAGCATGCTCCAATATATCGCAAAATTTGCTAATAACAATCATGCACTTATCACAAGATAATGCATATACATATATTTACATCACAACAACAGTATAACGAGTAAAAAACTTGCCTGAGTGTTCCCGGATAGACTTAAGCTTAGAGTGGGTCCGATAACCTATGAACAACAACATAAGTCGGAATTAAACCCCGGTCACTTAAGAAACTAGACTTTAACCAATTGAACCCTAACGTTCGCTTATGGTCACTTCTACGCCTAACGAATCACATAACTCATTCGAGTACCCTCGGCTCCACCATTTTTAATAAATTAACCATTAAGAATTTTAAGGCGATTCTTTCGCGAGTACCCTACCAACTGCCTAATCCACTTTACATAATTGTTCCATACTCCAATTAGTCATTTAAGGGCCTTAACCAAGGTTTTAAAGTAAGGCGAAGGGTAATGGTTCGTTCGCGAAATGCCGTTACTTAAAACGGTCGTTTCTCCTAAACTGTACATCGGATTCAAGTGTACCACATATCAAAATGAAGTTCGTAACATGAACTATCTAATCATGGCACTAACAGTGAGTTCACGGGTCTTGATGTTAAGAACAAAAGCATTCTAAGGTAAATCGGGCATTAAGATGGCTATGTTTACGCGATTACCAAATTTATACCACTCCAAACAATTCACAATTGAACCCACAATCACCACTACAACCAAACTCCATCCATACTCTACTACAACAGCCCCAACATCTCAAGATTTCCAATTTATACTACTCTCAATCATGAACTAAAAGCTTATACTTAAGTTCATTAACTAATAATCAAGATTTACAACTCCAAAAACATTACAAAACCAACCAATCTCTAAATATACAATAATCATGCCTCTCATGAACTATACTACTCATAACAATCTCTTAACATTCAATAATAAGGTTAGGTTAAGAGATTATACCTTCCTTGTGAGTAGGAGTAACTAATGAGCTTGAAATAACCTTGGAAAATCCTTACTAAAGCTTTATCTAAATAAAAACACAAGATCAAAATTTCAAGTTCTTGAAAAACACTATTCACTCTCTTCTTCCATGAATTATTGGAAGAGATTGTGAAGGAATTGGAAGCTTAGATTAATAGGATATCTATATCTATGTACAAGGAACCTTGGATAATTACCTCATGATTTAACAATGCATGGGACTTGGATTTTGATTTTTTTCTCCTTGAAAATGAAGGAAGGCCGAGAGCTTTCTTCTTAAAATGGGAAAGTCAACTTCTGATTTTGTGTTATGAATTGTTTTTCGCTTGGTTGCTTCCTTTTTTTGTTTAATTAAATTGTTACTATGGTAAAAATTGTGTGGCTTATAATCAACCAACAAATCTTTCCCATTTGGTCATGCTTATGTCATCCACTTATGTCATCTTCCCACACTTTTCTTCTTCTTATTGGTGTGATGACATCATCATCATTAACCTCTTTGATTAAATCCTAATTACTTGGCTAATGATCGCTGATCTGTTATACGGTTCGCTTTACTTTCGTTCTCGTTTATCGTTTGAGGGATCATACTCGGGATCTTATTACTTGGGTTCCCTTAACCTTTCTCAATACATTATATTCCTTTTATGATCCCCTCTTATAATCCTTGAATTTAAATCATTTTTATCCTGTTACCTTATACTCAATTCTTTCGGTATCTGGTGGATTTTCGGGAAAAATCAAAGTGTTCGAATTTGGATTCTGACGATCTTTACATACACTTATATACCATATAGAGTACTAATAAGATCTCAAAATAACAATAAAAGAACCTCTACAAAGTGAGGCATGAAAATTTTTCTTATTCGGCATAATCAGCAAAATCACTATTCATAAGGGTTACAAAAAGTTCAAAATTTTTGGGGTTATTACAACCGTGCAATGAGTGTGGTCCACAAAAGACTTATGCATAATACCCATGTAATGAGCGTTAAGTGAGTGGATCCCAGACTATAAAAGCCTCAGGTCACTAGGCACAAAGTCCTCTAAGAATTTAATAACTCGAGTATTAAAGAGCCCACTCGTGATCAATTATACATCAACACATATATTTTTCTTTTTTTCTCTTTTTTCCTTTTTTCTCTTTTTTTCTTTTTTTTTCAATTTCTGAACGAGTGTGTTTCACTCCATCTCGTTCAACCCTAGACTACTCATATAAATATGAGCCGGCTACTAGCCATTTGACACCTAGCCACAACAACTAGCAATGAAATCCAATGTTTTTCTCCAATTTTTAAATATCCATGTTATTTCATCATTAAGAGAATATCATACGTTCTAAATATAAACAAGTGATTTAACCTTGACAGACAAATAAACCATGACCATGATCTAGCACTCAAGCAACCTATAAGACTTAGTGAATTTTTATTGCTTCTAGCATGCAAATCAACTCGATAGGACTTAACATCACTATATACAACATCACTACACTAGCATCAATATCAAAAATCAACCGGTAAAGTAAACTTAAGGGATCATGTTATAATGCACATAAAATCGATATGCAACATACTAACATGCAAAATAAATTAAAAAACTACTACATGGCAAATATGCACCTATATGAACTAACTATTATGAATATACAAACTATATGAGACTCACACATAACATATATTCCTTAACTACCACCCCCGAACTTAAAATATTCAATGTCCTCAGTGAAGGTAATAGTAAGGAATCAGGCATACCTACTCGGAATTAGGGTCATCACCCATAACGGGTGGTGTGTCAGGAGTGTCAGAAGGTGGGTACACAGAATCTTCACCGAATACTGGCCACTGAATATCAACTTTTGTGGCTCTGAATGCAGTCCCCAACGCCTGGGTAAGGTCCTGTACAAACCGACTATGGATGTCATGCATCACATACATCCTTCTAATCAAGCACCTATACTGCGTTGAACTCAAACCAGCACTACCCTCAACATCCTGATGCTGCTGCTGTGAAGAACTAGGCGTGCCCTCTACGCTCTCCAAGCTGCTCTACTAGCCTGGGCTGAACCACCAGCATATGTCTGATCAGCTGGCCATCGACCCAGCAAGTGATCAAAAGAATAACCGAGCCCCTTGTCATCCGGATTTCCACTGTACCACTCCTGCATCACTGTTATAGTTGAACTATCAGTCGGTATACTGGGCATGTACAGCTGCTCGTGTGTTGGCCAATGAACTCCAACCGACACACACAGCTTCGTCATAATGGACACATAGGAAATAGAGCCCGTAGTGCTGCCTCGTAGAAACCTCAACATACCCTGATAAATCACAGACACCAAGTCCACATAATGACCCTGCAAAATACCCATAACAGCTTTTCCCGATCCACCGTAATATCATACACATGTGATGAAGGCATAATGTTAGCACAAATAAAGGAGTTTCATGCACAGGCATACATGTTCAAGCACAAGGCAGGGAAAGTAGCATACTCGTTCGACCCCTTCTTAAACTTCCAGTGACTGTCAGGAATGCAGAGAGTAGCAACAATCATGTCCAAGTCAAAATATTCCCCTGTCTTCATCACCCAATCGTCCTGACCCTCCTGCCTCTCGGGCTGGTTAATCACCCTCCGAATTGCATCTACGGTATAATCCACCGTCAATCCCCTAACCACATAATACCCGTTCTTCTCCGCCTTCGCGTTCACGTAAAACTCGCGACCCACACTCATGGGCACATCAGCTGGTGCCTCGTAAAAAGCAATCCAACCCATCTCCACAATAATCTGAAGCAACTTACCATCCCTCCCTGATGGCAGAAAACCTCGCTCCTTGGCTATGGGCTTCGAAAGCAGCCTCGTATACTCCGCCTCAGTCTCCGGAGTAGAAAACCTGGGTCTCACACCGCCAACACTTGAAGAATCGGTGGTGCTGCTGCTAACTTGAGTTCTTTGTCTCTTGGGTGCCATTGAAATCGAATAAATTTGAGAGTAAGGATGTAAGTAAGAGAGATTTAGAGTTTTGAGAATTGAAAAAATGATGGAGAAGATTGTGTATAAGTGTGTGTGTATATATAGGGTTAGGGATTAGAATTAGTTTTAGAAAAGAAGTGGGATTTGATTAAGGGAATAATGGGAGTAATGGGGTAATTGAAAATGATTTGGAGAGGGAAATATGGAAGGTGTGGGAGGGAAATTTGGGTATAGACTGATTTTGTTTTTGATTTTTCGATTTTCTATTTTTTTCAGCTTCAGGAGACCAGCGCGGTCGCGCGCTATCCTAGCGTGGGAGCGCCGTGTTTCTGGAAAACCAGCACGGCCGCCCCGCCAAGCAGCACGGGCACGCACAGTCTCTGTACTTTAAGCGCGGCCGCCCCGCTCTTCAGCGCAGGCGCACCATGCTTTTGTAGTTGACACTGAAATTTTTCTCTTTTATGATTTTTTTTGAAGTTTTCTTCTTCTTTTCTTCTTCATCTATCTAATATTGTACAACAAGCTTGGTTGCCTTCCAAGAAGCGCTTGGTTTACATCGCTAGCTTGATGTAGAATCCCGAGATCAAGTTGACAATAAAACGGCACTAACCAGCTCACGGTTTGCCGTATCCCCATAGTAATGCTTCAACCTTTGTCCATTTACCTTGAACACTTGGCCTAGATCATTCTCAAAAATCTCCACCGCTCCATGTAGAAACACAGTTTTGATAACAAACAACCCTGACCATCTGAACTTCAATTTTCCAGGAAAAAGACGGAGACGAGAGTTGAAAAAAAGAACTTGTTGCCCCAACACAAATAATTTGAACACCAGACCCCTATTATGCCACCTCTTGACTTTCTCCTTATACATTTTGTTGTTCTCATATGCTTGAAGTCGAAACTCATCGAGTTTATTCAATTGAAGCATCCTCTTCTTACCAGCTGCATTCAAATCAAGGTTCAATTTCTTGAAAGCCCTATACGCTTTGTGCTTTATCTCCACAGGAAAATGACATCCCTTACCATAAACCAACTGAAACGGTGACATGCCTAGCGGAGTCTTGTATGATGTTCGATACGCCCAGACAACTTCATCCAGCTTCAAAGACCAATCCTTTCTTGATGAACATATAACTTTCTCTAGTATACGCTTGATCTCTCTGTTAGATACCTCAGCTTGACCATTTGTCTGAGAATGGTAGGTTGTAGCAATGCGACGATTCACATTAGATCGCTGCATCATAGCAGTGAACTTGCGATTGCAGAAATGCGATCCCTCGTCACTGATTATGACTCTTGGAGTCCCAAATCTTGTGAATATCTGCTTATGAAGAAAATTAAGCACTACCTTAGCATCATTCGTCGGCAAAGCCTTGACTTCAACCTATTTCGAGACATAACCAACCTCCAACAAGATATACTGATTATTATAAGATGAGACAAATGGCCCCATGAAGTCAATTCCCCAAACATCGAAGTCCTCAACCTCGAGAAGCGCATTAAGAGGCATCCCATCCCTCTTAGACATATTACCCACATGCTGGCAACGATCACACTTCAAAATGAATTGATGTGCATCGTTAAACAATATAGGCCAGAAGAATCCCGCTTGAAGGATACGAGTTGTTGTCTTCTCTCCACCATAGTGGCCTCCATAAATAGTCCAATGACAGTCTCACAAGATACCCTCCGTCTCGCTGTACGGAATACATCTTCCGATGATTTGGTCAGCTCCTTGCCTAAACAGAAATGAATCATCCCACATGTACCCTTTCACCTCATGAAGAAACTTCTTCCTTTGAGCAGAAGACAAGTCTGGAGGCATAATGTTGCTCACAAGGTAGTTCACAATGTCTGTGAACCACGGTTCTTCCTCTTGCACCCCAAACAATTGCTCATCGGGAAAAGACTCATTAATCAATGTCTTATCTTGTGAAGTCATACTTGGATCTTCTAAACGAGAGAGATGATCAGCAACTTGATTCTCAGTACCTTTCTTGTCCTTGATCTCCAACTCAAACTCTTGAAGTAAAAGAACCCATCAAATCAATCTAGGCTTCGAGTCCTTCTTCGAGACGAGATAGCCAATTGCAGCATGATCAGTGAAAACTGTCACCTTCGTCCCAAGCAAATAAGATCGAAACTTCTCAAAACCGTAGAAAATGGCTAAAAGTTCTTTTTCAGTAGTAGTATAGTTCAGTTGAGCACCATTGAGGGTCTTACTGGCATAGCAGACCACATGAAATAAATTGATCTTCCTCTTCCCAAGAACTACTCTAACTGCATAGTCGGTTGCATCGTACATCATTTCAAAAGGTTCATTCCAATCAGGTACAGTTATGACAGGTGCCGTGATTAAACTCTTCTTTAAGATCTCAAAAGCAGCTAGGCACTCGTCATCAAACTTAAAAGGAACATCTTTCTCTAGAAGATTGCACAAGGGTTTAGATATTCTAGAGAAGTCCTTGATGAAATACCGATAGAAACCCCCATGACCAACAAAGCTGCGGACTCCCTTAACAGAAATTGGTGGAGGAAAGGTTCTCAATTACTCCCACCTTGTCTTTGTCCACCTCAAGACCTTTACTAGAGACCTTGTGCCCAAGAATAATGCCATGTTGCACCATAAAATGACATTTCTCCCAGTTGAGAACCAGATTGGTCTCAACACACCTTTTAAGAACGACACCAAGACTTTGCAAGCACTCGTCAAAAGAATCAGCGAACACAGAGAAATCGTCCATAAACACCTCCACATTCTGACCAATCATGTCAGAGAAAATGGCCATCATACATCTTTGAAATGTGGCAGGTGCACCACACAAACCAAAAGAAACTCTTCTGAAGGCAAAAGTACCAAACAGACAAGTGAAGGTAGTATTTTCCTGATCCTATGAAGCGATAAAAATCTGATTATAACCCGAATAGTACTCATGCCCAGCCAACCTGTCAAGCATATGATCCATAAAAGGAAGAGGGAAGTGAACCTTCCTTGTGGCTTTGTTCAGCTTCCTGTAATCCATGTAAACTCTCCACCCCGTGACTGTTCGAGTAGGAATGAGCTCATTCTTCTCATTAGCAACAATTATGATACCTCCTTTCTTTGACACACACTGAACTGGACTCACCCAAGAACTGTCAAAAATAGGATAGATGATCCCTACATCTAGCCACTTGAAAATTTCCTTCTTCACAGCCTCTTTTATTATCGGATTTAGCCTTCTCTGTTGCTCAACAGTTGGCTTGCTACCTTCCTCTAGCAGAATTTTATGCATGGAATAAGAAGGGCTGATTCCCTTGATATCTGCTATAGTCCATCCAATTGCCGATTTGAATTCCCTGAGAATTCTCAAGAGTTTTTCCTCGGTCAGATGCATTAATAACAGGCAAAGTAGATGCATCACCTAAGAACGCATACCTCAAGTGTTCAGGCAAAGGTTTAAGCTCGAGTGTGGGAGCTTCCTCATTACATGGCTTGAGGCACTTTGGAGAATTTTTCAGCTCTTCCAATCTAAGAGATTCAAACAGCATATCCAGCCTTCGCTTCCAAGGAAAAGCATTCAAATACTGCAACTGCTTATCACCTTCGTCATCTTCACTATCTGAGTTCCCCAACAAGGCCTTCTCTAAGGCATCAGACCTTATCAGTTGATCAAGTTCTGAAGTACAGAAACGACCAATTCCATTTTTAAGCACTCCTCATTATCAGTAGGGAATTTCATGGCATTGAACACATTAAAAGTCACATCCTGATCTAGTACTCGCATAGTGAGCTCACCCTTCTACACATCAATCAAGGTTTGGCCCATAGCCAAGAATGATCTTCCCAAGATTATGGGAATCTTTTTATCCTCCTCAAAATCAAGAATTACAAAATCAGCAGGCTAGATGAGTTTATCCACCTTGACCAAGACATCATCCATAGTGCCTCGTGGATATGTAATAGAGCGATCGGCCAACTGTAAGGACATATAAGTAGGCTTTGAATCAGGTAAATCCAACTTTTTGAAGACAGACAAAGGCATCAAATTGATGTTAGCTCCCAAACCACATGAACACTTATCGAATGACAAGTTTCCAATGGTGCAAGGAATAGTGAAGCTTCCAGGATCTTTATGCTTCGGAGGCAACTTCTGTGTCACTAGGAAGTGTACCAGGTTATCGATTCAGCAAGGCATTGGCAATTTGCCCAATTTGATTTTCCAAGGTCTTAATAGAAACCGCTTGGCTCTTGTACATGAGCCTCAACTCCTCCAATTCAGATTTTTCATTAGGTTGACTTGTACCTCCATGTGGTAACTGCTGAAGTTGGAGTTGTTGTCTTGGAGCATATTGAGGTTGTTGAAAACCAGGGGGTTGTACTACTTTGCTGCATACTGCTGATAAGGCTGTTGAACTGCATTCTGAATGTTGCTCCAGCTAAAGTTAGGATGATTGCAGTTGTTGGGATGATATATGGTTGGAACTGGGTGCTGCGATCTCTAAAAGTTGCTCACGAACTGAGCTGATTCACTAGAAATAGCACACTGCTCTGTCTCATGGGCACCAGCACAAAGCTCACAAACACTTATGATCTGATTAACTCCATAATTAGCCAAAGAATCCACTTTCATCGTCAAAGCCTTAAGCTGAGCAGCTATAGCAGTAGCTGCATCTACCTCCAGAATTCCTGCTACCTTGACTTGATTTAGTCTCTGAGAAGGGTTCTGATATTCATTAGCAGCCATCAGTTCAATCAGCTCATAAGCTTCATCATAGCTCTTAGCCCATAAAGCTCCACCTGATGCTGCATCGAGCATGGGTCTAGACTGTGCTCCCAAGCCATTATAAAAGCAGTTAATGATCATCCAGTCATGCATCCCATGATGAGGACACTTCCTAAGCATCTCCTTATAACGATCCCAAGCTTCACACAAAGATTCTCCCGATTGCTGCGTAAATTGAGTAAGAACATTCCTGAGTGCAGCAGTCTTTGCCATAGGAAAGAACTTAGTAAGAAATTTTTGAGCAAGATTTTCCCATTTGGTGATAGAGTCTGGTGGTATAGAATGCAACCAACACTTAGCTTTATCCCTCAGAGAGAATGGGAAAAGTCTTAGCTTTATAGCATCTTCAGACACATTGTTGAATTTGAAGGTTTCGCAGATCTCGATGAAATCTCTAATATGCATGTTGGGATCTTCAGTCAGAGAACCCACAAACTGAACCGAGTTCTACACCATCTAAATTATACTAGCCTTGATTTCGAAAGTGTTAGCCACGATGGCTGGTCTTACAATGCTAGACTGAATATCATTCATCTTTGGCTGAGAATAGTCCATCAAAGCCTTTGTATTTACTTCTGATTCACCCATTACAACAAGAGCTTCTTTTGCAACTTTCTCCTCCTCAACAAGAACTTCTTCTTCTACTAAAACCTATTCCTCTGCTTTATCCAGTGTTCTCTTTCGAGATCGAGAACGCGTTAGCATAAACGCTCTCTAGAGTACCTGAAAAAGCAACAAGTAAACAAGAAAAATATCTGAGTCAGTGAACTTTAACGACCACTGATGTCAAGCACATAAACGAAAAATTAACACCGAGTCCCCGGCAGCAGCGCCAAAAACTTGTTATGACGAAAACACGCGCTAATATTCACACAAGTATACACGATCGCAAGTAATATAGAATTAATTCTAGTTCGTTCCCACAAAGACTAGTTTAGGTTAATTTCAATCAATGTACTTATGCAACAATGGTATGGTTATTATTCAATGCTAAGATAATAACAAATTGAGATTGTTTATAACTACGATTAACTAAGAGATTATACTAATGAACATTAACTAAGAGTATTAAGGTTGATTTACTTATGTAACACAAACATGGGATTCTAACCTCATTAAATACTTCATTCAATAGCCTTTTTGATCTTAACCTTAGCATGCAATGGTGATGACACTAATCAGATAACACGAAACTAGTAAATGCCAACTTTCGTTGTACAAATACCCTACTACCAGACATCCACAAAAGAGATAGAAGCTGAATAGACACCAATTATATTGAGACCCTATATGTCCATAGAATATGACAACATAAGGGTTTAATGCACAAGTTATCTATCATGATTATATAGGGAAAGTAAGATGGTTAAAATTACCTACGAATCACGCATATCAAATACATGAACCTATGCTAGCATGGCAAGTTCTAAACCCCTATATTCACTTTCGCTTCAATAGAGATTAACACACTATCTTACAAGTTCGCGACGCTCATAAGACAAATAAGCACAACCAATACTAGGATATCATACAATCACCACATACTAAGGCATCGAAATAATTTAACTATTGAAATCTATAAGTGAATCCGTTAGAACCCCACGATAACGATTAGCCCATAACCGAACTCATCATCACCGTGGGTTCCGATGAAAGGATGGTATTATAAACTAAGTCTTTATAAACTGAATAATAATCAAAGTACGCTAAACAAGAGTAATAAGTTCAACAAACAAGAAAACTAGCATCCAAGATTACAAGTTAAAATAAAGAATCACAAGAATAAACTAGATCATCTTTGCCTTGGTTGTATTTGTGCTCCTAGGTCTTCTCGTGGTCTTCTCCTTAAGCTCTGTTACGTGCTTCTTATTAAAAAAGACCTTAAGTTGTCATTATATAGCAGCCCAATATATCCAGAAGCCCAGAAAATCCATCTTCCACTTGCAACAGGATTCTGAAATCCCGACCTGGCGCGACCGCGCGCTTCACCAGTACGGGCGCGCTGCAACTCTTACAACCCGGCGCGGGCACGCGCTTCTCAGCGCGGGCGCGCTGACATTCTGGAAAAACTTCTGATTTTTATTTTCTTTGTTGGTTCTTGATGGAAATCCACGAGAAAACTCCTAGGACACCTTCCTAACACAAATTTAGCACTAAAGCAATGCTAAATCTCCTTGATCCCTTATTTATGCCTGAAATGCAAAACACTACAAAAATGAATCAAATACACAAACAACTTGAGTACAAAACACCAATTCAAGCCTTTATAGGACGTTCTAAGTGGACATAAATGCCACTTAACAACAATTATACATGAACCTATGCTAGCATGGCAAGTTTTAAACATTTATATTCACTGTCACTTCAATAGAGATTAACACGCTATCTTATATGTTAGTTACGCATATAAGACGAATAAGCACAATCAATACTAGGATATCATACAATCGCTACACACCAAGATATCAGAAAAATTAACGATTAGCTCATAACCGAACTCATCATCACCATGGGTTCCAATGAAAACATGATAATAAACAATATAAAAGTACTAGGGTTCAAAGACAAATCGAAAACAAGCATCCAAGTATCAACTATACTAAAGAAATAAAAGTCTTCTTCTCCTTAGCCGTCTTGTGCTCTCTAGGTCTTCTTATTTCTCTCTCTGGTCTCCTTGTTGTTAAAAACGTCTTTTTATTGGTATATATAAGCTTCGGGATCGAAATGGGCTTCAAAATCTCCAAAATGAACTCGAATCAGGATTCTGGCTAAACGGACCAGCACGGCCGCCCCGCATACTAGTGCGGGCGCGCGCTGTTTCTGGAAGTCTGGCGCGGCCGCCCTGTATACCAGCGCGGGCGCGCCGTGCTACTGTAGTTGGAATTCTGAATTTTCTTCTTTTTGCTATAAATTTTGCTCCACTCGTCAAAATTTGATGAATAAGCAGTCCACGCGAAGCTCTCGAACTCCTCTACAATTTGGGGATGGCCTTGACTTCAGATTCTTAACTCTTTTCAGTATATATTCAATAAAAGCTCCATTCTTCCTCCAACTAGTGCCTGAGATGCAAAAACACAAAAACACATCAAAATACCAACAACTTGAGTCCAAAACATCAACTTAAGCTTGTAATGGAAAGTTCCAAGTAGATTTAAAATCCACTCATCATGGGGTGCTTCCCTCCAACAGGATTTTCGTCCCTACGCCTCCTCTTATGATGAGCATCCTCGTTAGTTGACTGATCGCTCTTATCAATGGTATAAGGTCAGAGAAATCTCGTGAATCATTGTGTAAAGTTAAACCTCTAATGTAATTAGGGTGCTGTGGTTGAGGTGGGGGGGGGGCAGCCTACTTCCTCCAACCTCGGAGTATAATGGCATCCCATTAGAGCGGTTCACTGGTCTATGGTGCACCATAGTTGACATCCCAAAATTTACAGTTGTGTTTCCAAAGAAATGTTCATAGTTAATCTTTGAGGATTCGTCCCTGGATTCAGGATTGGCAGAGATCCAGGTGAGATGACGGGATTATTCGTCCCTTGAGTATTGTAAGTCGAATGAGGTGTAATCTCAATGATAGATGAGATCGTTTAAGTAGCTCCAACCGATGTTCCGTATGGATTGTTGTTTTTGCTTCGTGTGCTTACCATGGTTGATGTCTTCTGCCCACAGACGGTGCGAAATGTTAAGGGTGGAAAACTATATTGTAATTAATGATAGGGTTCGTGAGCTCAAGTCCCTCGTTTGATTGCTCTCATATTTCGGCACTCGATTATGCCTTAAAAAGATGGCTACGTACCTTTGATAAGTGGCATTTTATACCACTTAGAACATCTTAAAATGGCTTAAATTGGTGCCTTGAAATCAAGTATTTTGTGTATTTGATGCGTTTTTCTAGTGTTTATGCATTCCAGGGTATTAGTTGCATTTCGGAGGAGTAATCATCAAGAATAAGCCTTGGCATGTGTTCACCATTGCGAGAGGAAAGAAAGGGGCAGATTACGGCGAAGAAACGGAGCAAACTCAGGAAAAATCCAGTAGGGTCCTGAGCGCCCGCTCAGCTATGCTGAGCGGCTGCGCAGAAAGCTGAGCACCCGCTCAGCTATGCTGAGCGGCCGCGCAGGGTCGGGAAATTAAATAAATATTTTTAACCTTCTACTTCTGTTTGGCTTCCAACTTCTATGTAATCTGAGTTTTATGGGACTATTATATAAGTAGATTTGGAGACGTTTTCATGAGGTTGGATCGTGGTATTAAGCAAGGAGCAAAGGAGATAAGGAAGAAGACCGTTTTAGCACACAGCAACGAAGAGGAAGTATACTTTCTTGTGATTCTTATTTCGTTGTAACGTTGGATGCTAGTTTTCTTACTTTGAACTTAATTACTCTTGTGATGTACTCTGATTTAATATAATTAGTTTAGTTATTATTTTCTTGTGTTTGTTTATCATGATTTCATATGAACCCATGATGACGATAAGTGCTATTATGGGCTAATCGTGATCATGGGGTCGCAACGGATTTACTATGGAATTCTTTAGTTAATTGTTTAATACTTTAGTGTGTGATGATTGTATGATATCTAGTATTGGTTGTGCGTATTCGTCTTATGTGTGTCGCGAACATATAAGATAGGGTGTTAATCTCTTGTGAAGCGACGATGGATCTTGAGATTTAGAACTTGCCATGCTAGCATAGGTTCATGTATGATGTGCATGATTAGTGGGTAACTCTAACAGTTTTATTTTCCCTGTATAATCAAAAGGAATAACTTGTGCTTAAATCGTCGTGTTGTCAATTTCTGTAGACATATAGGAACTCAACATAATTGATGCCTATTCAACTTCTATCTTAATTGTGGATGCTTGGTAGAATGGTATGAGTACAATGAAAGTTGGCTTTTATCAGTTTCGTGTTATTCGATTAATATCATCACTGTCACATGCTAAAGGTAATAACAATAACTATTGAAGGAAGTAGTAATGAAGTTGTGATCTCATGAGTGTTTTAATATTGTTAATTGAAGTGTTATTTAAGTGATAAACTAAGTAATTAATTGTAGTTAATATTTAGTCAACAATTCTAAGTGTTAGTGTCTTAACATTGAGAAGTAATCATACGTTGGTGCGTGAGTTTAATTAAACAATAATTAAGTCTGAGTCTCTGTGGGAACGAACTAGAAAGTATTATATATTACTTGCGAACGCGTATACTTGCGTGTATATTAGCGCATGTTTTCTGGTTGTGTTTCAGGTACTTAAGCGAGCGTTTATGCAAACTCGTTCTCGTACTTGCAAGAGGACTTTGGATACAGCTGAGGAGGCAGACGAAGTTCTTGATATTCCGGAGAAGAAAGATTTTAAAGATTCGGATTCAGGAACTGAGCAGAAAGAACCAGTAATCATGGGTGATCATATTGTTCAGGCTGATCCAGCTCTTATGGACTTTTCTCGGCCTAAAATTGTTGACATTCAGTCAAGCATTCTTCATCCGGCTATTCAAGCTAACACCTTTGAAATCAAGCCGGGCACTATTCAGATGGTGCACAATTCTGTTTCTTTTGGAGGAGCTGCAACTGAAGACCCCAACATGCACATAAGGAATTTTATCGAGATCTGCAGCACTTTTAAGTATAATGGCGTGACTGATGAGGCTATCAAGCTGAGGCTTTTCCCATTCTCACTGAGCAACAAAGCTAAGGACTGGTTACATTCTGAACCAGCTGGGTCCATCATTACTTGATAAGATCTTGCGCAAAAGTTTCTGGTGAAGTTTTATCCGATGGCAAAGACTGCTGCTATGAGGAGTGCTCTTACTCAGTTTGCGCAGCAACCTACAGAATCTATGTGTGAAGCTTGGGAACGCTACAAGAAAATGTTGAGGAAGTGTCCACATCATGGAATGCCCGATTGGATGGTGATCACTGGTTTCTATAATGGTTTGGGGGCCCAATCTCGGCCCATGCTCGATGCAGCAGCTGGAGGTGCCTTATGGGCTAAAAGCTATACTGAGGCTTATAATCTTATCGAGACTATGGCTGCAAATGAGCATCAAAACCCAACTCAGAGGATGATGCCTGGGAAGGTAGCAGGTATTCTGGAAGTCGATGCAGCCACCGCTATTACAGCGCAGCTCCAGGCGCTGGCGATGAAGGTTGATTCTCTAGCTACATATGGAGTTAATCAAATAGCTATGGTTTGTGAGCTTTATGCAGGTTCTCATGCTACGGATCAGTGTTCTCTTGTCAATGAATCTGTTCAGTATGTGAATAATTATCAGCGACAACAGCAGCCTGTGCCAGCTACTTATCATCCTAACAACAGAAATCATCCAAATTTCAGCTGGGGTAATAATCAGAATGCTATTCAGCCACCATATCAGCAAGGTGTGAGTAAACAGTTTAATCCACCTGGATTCCAGCAACCACAGCAGTATGCTCAAAGGCAATCATACCCTCAACAGGGAAGTGCAGCTGCACCTACTAGTGCTGATTTTGAGGAACTTAAGCTGCTATGCAAGAGTCAGGCGGTTTCTATCAAGACCTTGGAAAATCAAATCGGTCAAATAGCCAATGCAGTGCTCAATCGTCAACCTGGAACACTCCCTAGTGACACGGAAGTACCAGGCAGGAAGGAAGCTAAAGAGCAAGTCAAGGCTATTACCTTAAGGTCTGGGAAAGTTGCTGATGCTGAAAAGCTAAAAGAAGGAGAAGCTGAAATTAGAGATGAAGAAGCTAAGCAAAAGGAGAAAGCGGCGGAACCAAGGAAGACTACTGTTGAACACACTCTGCCTGAGGGTAATACAGGGGAGAAACAACTCTATCCTCCACCACCTTTTCCTAAGAGATTGCAGCAACACAAGCTGGACAGACAGTTCAGTAAGTTTCTGGAGGTGTTCAAGAAACTTCACATCAATATACCTTTCGATGAGGCTCTGGAGCAAATGCCTAGTTATGCGAAGTTTATGTAGAGTATTCTTTCAAGGAAGGTGAAACTGGATGACCTTGAGACCGTTGCTCTCACGGAAGAATGCAGCGCTGTTCTGCAGCAAAAGTTACCTCCAAAGCTTAAAGATCCAGGTAGTTTCACCATTCCTTGCACCATTGGCAAGTTGACTTTTGACAAATGCCTTTGTGATTTAGGAGCAAGCATCAATCTGATGCCGTTGTCGATCTTTAAAAAGTTGGATTTGCCTGATCCAAAACCCACATACATGTCTCTACAATTGACTGATCATTCTATTACTTACCCAAGAGGCATAGTGGAGGATGTGCTAGTCAAGGTGGATAAGCTCTTCTTTCCTGCATATTTTGTTATTCTAGATTTTGAGGAAGATAAGAAGATTCCCATAATCTTGGGAAGACCTTTCTTGGCTACTGGCCGTACCTTGATAGATGTACAGAAAGGTGAACTTACTATACGGGTACAAGATCAGGATATGACCTTCAACGTGTTCAAGGCAATGAAATTCCCGACAGAAGATGAGGAGTGCTTAAAAGTGGATGTGATTGATTCTGCGGTTACTTCAGAACTCGATCGCATGCTAATGTCTGATGCTTTGGAAAAGGCCTTAGTGGGGGATTTTGACAGTGATGATGAAGATGGCAATGAGCAATTACAATATCTGAATGCTTCTCCCTGGAAGCGAAAGCTGGACATGCCGTTTGAATCTCTTGGTACTTCTGACCTCAAGAATGCTGAAGGAAAGCTCAAACCATCAATAGAGGAAGCACCTACCTTGGAGCTCAAGCCACTACCTAAACACTTGAGGTATGCTTTTTTAGGTGATGCATCTACTTTACCTGTTATTATTGCATCTGACCTTTCAGGTAGTGAGGAAGACAAGCTCTTAAGGATTTTGAGAGAATTCAAATCAGCTATTGGATGGACCATAGCAGACATCAAGGGGATCAACCCTTCATATTGTATGCATAAAATTCTGCTAGAGGAAGGTAGTAAGCCGACTGTTGAACAGCAGCGCAGACTTAATCCTATCATGAAGGAGGTAGTGAAGAAAGAAATTCTGAAATGGCTCGATGCAGGCATCATTTATCCTATTTCTGACAGTTCTTGGGTGAGCCCCGTACAATGTGTGCCTAAGAAAGGAGGTATCACTGTGGTAGCAAATGAGAAGAATGAGCTCATCCCCACTCTAACAGTTACGGGATGGAGAGTATGCATGGATTATCGAAAGTTGAACAAAGCCACGAGGAAGGATCATTTCCCTCTTCCTTTCATTGATCAGATGCTTGACAGGTTGGCTGGTCATGAGTATTATTGTCTTCTGGATGGCTATTCAGGGTATAATCAAATTTGTATTGCACCAGAGGATCAGGAAAAGACTACCTTCACTTGTCCATTTGGCACGTTTGCTTTTCGCAGAGTTTCGTTTGGGTTATGTGGCGCCCCGGCCACTTTTCAGAGATGTATGATGGCTATATTCTCTGACATGATTGGAAATAATGTCGAGGTGTTCATGGACGACTTCTCCGTCTTTGGACATTCGTATGATGAATGTTTGAATAATCTTCGTGCCGTACTCAAAAGGTGCGTGGAAACTAATTTGGTGCTCAATTGGGAGAAATGTCATTTTATAGTGCGTGAAGGCATTATTCTTGGGCATAAGGTCTCTAGCAAGGGTCTGGAGGTGGATAAGGCCAAGGTGGGAGTCATTGAAAATCTTCCACCACCTATTTCTGTGAAGGGAATCCGTAGTTTTCTTGGTCATGCGGGTTTTTATCGGCGATTTATCAAGGACTTTTCGAAGATATCTAAGCCGTTGTGCAATTTGCTTGAGAAGGATGTGCCTTTCAAATTTGATGATGAATGTTTGGCGGCATTCGAGACTCTCAAGAAGAGTTTGATCACTGCACCAGTTATTACAGCACCAGATTGGACAGAGCCGTTTGAGATGATGTGTGATGCGAGTGATTATGCGGTAGGTGCAGTTTTGAGGAAGCGCAAGAATAATCTCTTTCATGTGGTCTACTATGCGAGTAAGACCTTAAATGGGGCCCAAATGAACTACACCACTACGGAGAAGGAGCTCTTGGCTATAGTCTTTGGTTTCGAGAAATTTCGATCTTATCTGCTTGGGACTAAAGTGACAGTATTCACTGATCATGCGGCCATTCGCTATTTGGTTTCCAAGAAGGATTCGAAGCCGAGACTCATTCGTTGGGTGCTCTTACTTCAGGAATTTGAGTTAGAGATCAAGGATCGAAAAGGTACTGAGAATCAAGTAGCTGATCATCTCTCTAGGTTGGAGAATCCCGAGTCTACTTCACAAGATAGGACATTAATCAATGAATCTTTTCCGGATGAGCAGTTGTTCGAAGTTCAGGAGGAAGAGCCATGGTTTGCAGATATTGTAAACTATCTTGTCAGCAATATAATGCCTCCTAATTTGACCTCAGCTCAAAAGAAGAAGTTTCTGCATGAGGTGAAGTGGTATATGTGGGATAAACCATATTTGTTTAGACAGGGAGCTGACCAGATCATCAGGAGATGATACCGTTCCGTGAGACGGAGGGGATATTACGAGACTGCCACTCCACAGTTTATGGTGGACACTATGGTGGTGAGAAGACGGCATCTCGTATTCTGCAAGCAGTTTTTTTCTGGATGACTTTGTTTAAGGATGCTCATCAGTTTGTTTTAAGGTGTGATTGTTGCCAAAGAGTGGGAAATTTGACAAGAAAGGATGAGATGCCGTTAAATGTGATGCTTGAAGTCGAGGTCTTTGATGTTTGGGGAATCAATTTCATGGGGCCTTTTGTCTCGTCCTGCAATAATCAGTACATCTTGCTGGCAGTCGATTATGTCTCAAAATGGGTAGAAGTTAAAGCTCTACCGACAAATGATGCAAATGCAGTGCTGAATTTTCTTCATAAGCAGATTTTCACAAGGTTTGGAACACCTCGGGTAATCATAAGTGATGAAGGGTCGCATTTCTGCAACCGTAAGTTCATTTCTATAATGCAGCGTTATAATGTGAATCATCGAGTTGCTACTGCTTATCATCCGCAAATAAATGGTCAAGCGGAAGTGTCTAACAGAGAGATCAAGCGCATTCTAGAGAAGGTTATTTGTCCGTCAAGGAAGGATTGGTCCTTAAAGCTCGATGAAGCTGTTTGGGCTTACAGAACAGCATACAAAACTCCACTTGGTATGTCCCCGTTTCAGTTGGTGTACGGTAAGGGATCTCATTTACCTGCGGAGCTTGAGCATAAGGCCTACTGGGCGTCGAAAAAGTTGAACCTGGATTTAGATGCAGCTGGTAAGAAAAGAATGCTTCAGCTTAATGAACTTGATGAATTCCGACTTCAAGCGTACGAGAATAACAAATTGTACAAGGAAAAGGTGAAGAGGTGGCACGATAGGAAGCTACATCCTAAGTTATTCGTGCCGGGGCAACAAGTTCTCTTATTCAACTCTCGTCTCCGACTTTTTCCTAGGAAGTTGAAATCAAGGTGGTCTGGACCTTTTATTGTCAAAACTGTGTTTCCACATGGAGCGGTGGAAATTTTTTAGAATGATCCGGACCAAGCATTCAAGGTTAATGGTCAGCGGTTGAAGCACTACTATGGGGACATGGCAAACCGAGAAGTGGTTAGTGCCATTTTATTGACTACTTGAGAAAGGTACGCAACGTCAAGCTAATGACGAAAAAGAAGCGCTGCGTGGGAGGCAACCCATGATTTGTTGTTACAGGAACCCTTAGAAGTTAATAACCTATCCAAAAACACAAAAAAATCAGAAAAACGGGACTGAATTTTTTTTTTCCAGTGACCCCCTGAGCGCCCGCTAAGCTCTGCTGAGCGACCGCTCAGGGGTCAACTGCCAGAATTTTTTTAAGTTCAGAAAAAAAATAAAAAAAAGATCAGAAAAGTAAAAAACCCAAACACAGCCCATAAACCCACGACTTCTTTTCCTAATACCCCATGATTTCATCCCTCCACCCCACTCCTAATCTAATTTTAACCTAATCCACACCCTATATATACATACACCTATCCTACATATCTCCCACAAACTTTCTACACTCAAACTCTCTCCCAAACACAAAAACTCAGTTCTTAACACTTTTATTCAAGATTCAATGGCACCCAAGAGAGCACGAACTATTGATAGCAGCAACACAGTCCCTACTGCTGATTCATCGAGGGGTACTGCTGCAAGGCCTCGGTTGAATGACAGAGCTGCGGAGGAGGAGTAAACTAGGCTTTTGGGGAAGCCGATTCTGAAGGACAAAGGGTTTTTACCATCAGGGAGGGATGGTGAGTTGCTACCTATGATTGCAGAGAAGGGGTGGATAGCTTTTTGTGAGTCGCCCAAAGCAGTGACGATGAGCGTGGTTCACGAGTTCTATGCGAACGTGAAGGCCGAGAAGAATGGATTTTCTGTGGTCCGAGGGCTAACGGTTGATTATCACCCAGCGGCGATTCGCCGTGTGATTGGGCAGCGAGAGAGGAAGCCCGAGGAGGAGAACTGGAATGAGAAGACTGCTGAGGATTTTGACTTGGATTTGATTTATGCTACTCTTTGTAGGTCGGGCACAGTTTGGACCTTCAAGACCGGCACTAATGAGTATTGTCACTTCCCGGCGATCGCTCTGAACAGGTATGCCCGTGCATGGAATGCATTTATTTGTGCTAATATTTTGCCTTCTTCGCATGCACACGAGGTCACAGTTGAGAGAGCACAGTTATTGTGGGGAATTCTTAATGAGGAGTACTATATGGACCTTGGTGAGTTTATCTACCAAGGAATTCTGAAGTTTTTGAGGGGAGCTAAGCATATGAACATCCCTTATGCATCCACGGTCACGAAGCTTTGCCGAGCAGTGGGAGTGAGCTGGCTGGCTCATGAGCAGTTGCAGTTACCGGCCGCTCCAATTGATTCTGGGACTCTGAATGGGATGCAGGAGTGGACCGGTGGTGAGCCCGAGGAGCATGGGCTGGGTTATCGTCTTCCAGGAGGGCGTCCAGCACGAGGTGCTACTATGGCTAGGCCTAGGCGTGATGAGGCTGGTTCTTCGAGAGCTCAGGAGGGTGCTGGGATGGCTGATACCCAGTATAGGAGGCTTTCACGGCGGATGGATGCCATGTACGAGACACAGAGCAGGTTTGCTCAGGAGCTCACCCTTGCGTTAGGGACTGCTTATCGGGGCCTTGGAGCCGATATCCAGTGGCCAATTTTTGGTGAGGACTCTGCATACCCGCCGCCTGATACTCCACCCACTGAGGGTGATGATGATGATGACTCCGAGTAGGTATACCCTGTGTTCCTTTCTACTACCTTCATTGGGGACAGTGAAGATTTTAAGTTTGGGAGTGGTAGTTGAGGAATATTTTATGTGTGTCATATAGTTGCATATTCATGATAGTTTAGTTCATATAGTTGCATATTCATGCCATATAGTTTTTTTTATAGCTTTATTTGTTTATCATGTCATATAGCTCATGCATATACCATGATCCCTTTTGCGATGATTTATCGACTGAATTGTGATATTGATGCGCGTGTAGTGATATCATTAAAGTGATAATGAGTCGTGTAGGTTGATATGCATGCTAGAAGCACTTGTATTTTCACTAAGTCTTAGAGAATGCTTAAGGGCTATATTGTTGTTATGATCTGATTGTTTTCGAGGTTAATCTATTTATTATGCTTAGAATTCGATAATAGTTTCTTAGTGATAAAGGCATAAAAAAGAAAAAAATGGAGTAAAAATGGAATTTGTTGCTAGTTGTGGCTAGGCGTCAAATGGCTAGTAGCTGGCTCGCATGTTATGCGAGTAGTCTAGGGTTGAGCGAGATGGAGTGAAACGCACTTGCTCAGAAATTTTGAAAAAAAAAGAAAAAAAGAAAAGAAAAAAAATTGTGGTGTTTATGCATAATTGATCACGAGTGGGCTCTTTGGTATTCGAGTTATTAAGTTCTTAAGGGACTTTGTGCCTAGTGACCTACGGCTTTTAGAGTCTGGGATCCGCTAACCTAACGCTCGCTACATGGATACCATTGTATAAGTCTTTTGTGGACCTCACTCATTGCACGGTCAAATAAGCATTGTTGTTGTGAATAAAAAGCATGATTCCGTAATAAGCTCCAGAATTCTTATAGTGTTATATGTCACTTTGTGCCTAGAATTTTTATTCTTTGTATAATCATGTGATTGCCTTGATGATAGTTGAGTCATAATAACTGGTCTAGTTCCGAAGCATATCTGTTAAGCATCTGCACACACCACGTTTCTGGCTGTATGTTCGTTTGCATGAGTTTATTGATCTTTAGTCGCCTAACTGCATTTGTTGAGATGTTGCAATTTGGTTGGTTTGTTCGTAGTAAGGGGGATCGCTGCATTTTCATATAGATTGCATTCATGCATATTTTTTATTTGTTTTTGAGTCTGTGAGGCTTGAGGACAAGCATCGATTTAAGTTTGGGGTGTGATAAGTGGCATTTTATACCACTTAGAACATCTTAAAATGGCTTAAATTGGTGCCTTGAAATCAAGTATTTTGTGTATTTGATGCGTTTTTCTAGTGTTTATGCATTTCAGGGTATTAGTTGTATTTCGGAGGAGTAATCATCAAGAATAAGCCTTGGCATGTGTTCACCATTGCGAGAGGAAAGAAAGGGGCAGATTACGGCGAAGAAACAGAGCAAACTCAGGAAAAATCCAGTAGGGTCCTGAGCGCCCGCTCAGCTATGCTGAGCGGCCGCGCAGAAAGCTGAGCGCCCGCTCAGCTATGCTGAGCGCCCGCTCAGCTATGCTGAGCGGCCGCGCAGGGTCGGGAAATTAAATAATTATTTTTAGACTTCTACTTCTGTTTGGCTTCCAACTTCTATGTAATCTGAGTTTTATGGGACTATTATATAAGTAGATTTGGAGACATTTTCACAAGGTTGGATCGTGGTATTAAGCAAGGAGCAAAGGAGATAAGGAAGAAGATCGTGTTTGCATACTGCAACGAAGAGGAAGCATACTTTCTTGTGATTCTTATTTCGTTGTAACGTTGGATGCTAGTTTTCTTACTTTGAACTTAATTACTCTTGTGATGTACTCTGATTTAATATAATTAGTTTAGTTATTATTTTCTTGTGTTTGTTTATCATGATTTCATATGAACCCATGATGACGATAAGTGCTATTATGGGCTAATCGTGATCATGGAGTCGCAACGGATTTACTATGGAATTCTTTAGTTAATTGTTTAATACTTTAGTGTGTGATGATTGTATGATATCTAGTATTGGTTGTGCGTATTCGTCTTATGTGTGTCGCGAACATATAAGATAGGGTGTTAATCTCTTGTGAAGCGACGGTGGATCTTGAGATTTAGAACTTGCCATGCTAGCATAGGTTCATGTATGATGTGCATGATTAGTGGGTAACTCTAACAGTTTTACTTGCCCTGTGTAATCAAAAGGAATAACTTGTGCTTAAATCGTTGTGTTGTCAATTTCTGTAGACATATAGGAACTCAACATAATTGATGCCTATTCAACTTCTATCTTAATTGTGGATGCTTGGTAGAATGGTATGAGTACAATGAAAGTTGGCTTTTATCAGTTTCGTGTTATTCGATTAATATCATCACTGTCACATGCTAAAGGTAATAACAATAACTATTGAAGGAAGTAGTAATGAAGTTGTGATCTCATGAGTGTTTTAATATTGTTAATTGAAGTGTTATTTAAGTGATAAACTAAGTAATTAATTGTAGTTAATATTTAGTCAACAATTGTAAGTGTTAGTGTCTTAACATTGAAAAGTAATCATACGTTGGTGCGTGAGTTTAATTAAACAATAATTAAGTCTGAGTCTCTGTGGGAACGAACTAGAAAGTATTCTGTATTACTCGCGAACGCGTATACTTGCGTGAATATTAGCGCGTGTTTTCGCCCTAACAACCTTGCTCTATAACAAGGATCAAGTCAAAAACGTAGTTCTAAATAGTGGGGGTGAGACCCTTTATATAGGTCTTGACAATATACGGATTAGGATTAGATTAGGGTTATGAGACTTGGTGGAGAAGTCTCAGATTTAGAATGGATTTTGGAGTCCTAGAATGCAAGAAGTTGATTACTTATTCTTTGAGGTTTCTTGGAAGGAAATACCCAAGGAAATATATTCTTTATAGAACACTATTTACTGGCATTATTTTCCCTTGTTTATTAATTATGAAATTAATAAACATTAGGATTTCGTGCCTCGTTAATTGGGCTTCACCTTAGGACCAAATCATCAGGCTTAATTAATACTACAATAATTACGCAATTAGGGTTATTTTTATTTCTTATCAGTATAAAATCTCTAAACTCCTTTGACGATATCATAATAAACTTTTGACTTTTTGTTTGTCCGTTTTTATAACTAAACTCACACATTACACACGCACCTTGTTTTTGACAAAATTTGAATTGTCGCATGTTGCTGAGAAAGCGAGAGACATCCATTTATATCAAGAGATCAGTGGTAGCTCTTGAGTCAAAATACTAGCAAGCAATTTAGTGAATTTTGATAGTAAGGATATACCGAAACTCAAATGGCAGTAAGTTTCTATTCCAGTTGTGTTTGGAAATGGATTTTCTCATCCTATCATGAGAGATAAGAAAGTTGTTAGACAAACCTATAAAAAATGCCAGTATGCATTAAGATGCGAAGATAAGAATATATTTTCCCATCCTGAATTCATTCACCCCGTCGTAACATGCAAATGCCTAATGTGATGTGCTTTGATCTGTCTCAGACTCTCATGCGACACTAATCTTCTGCTGCTATCATGAGTCATCACACAAGTGACATTAGTAACGAGGATTAGTGTAATTCTTTGTTCTTCCTATTCAAGCATTCTTCTGTTTAGTGGCAGTGTTCATTTTGCTGCTATGTGTATTGTTGCAAGCCTACAGGAAGACTTGGAATATCGTGATTTTGAGAAACTTGCGAATTGTTACATCTACAATAAGATAAGTGCCCCCCTTGCTACATTATTACGTCTATCTTGAATCGGTTCACCTTGTTTTAACATACAAATGCTTAAAGTGCGTGGTTGGCTCTGATTGTTTCAGACCCTATTACCACACTTATCTTATGTTTCTATCATGATGCAAGTAAAACTGATAACACGGGACGAGTACTTCTTTAAGTATTCGTTTCTTTTAGTATCTGCTGTATTATGACAAAAAACCACAGCTACTTTCCCTACATGAATCTATTGAACTCTCCATTTAATCAATGATTAAATTTAAAAAAATAAAAAATAAAAACTACCTTCATTGTTCTAATTGTATTTGTAACACTTCTGTTCTTGACCCCCTTCCATGCCCAAACGAAAAAATGGATCTTCTAAGTTTGCTACTGCAGCAACCTTCACAACTCACACTCTCAGGTTCACTAACATTAGGCCCATTACTCTTTTGATTCACAATTTCTTGTACTGCTAAATAAAGTTGTCTATCTGCAGCAGAATCCATAGAAAAAGATCTTCTAATGGGCTGGACTAGTAGTCTTTCATCTTTAACTCTAGTATCAATACATTCATCTCCCATACTTGTATGTCTAAGCCCATCGTTTTTGGACCTCCTTTTCAACATTTTGGGCCCTAACTTCTTTTGTGATGGACTAGATGGTTTAGCTTCATGAATTCTAGGCAATGATACATGAGGATTGATCACTTCTTCACCCAATTCAATCACAACATAATCTTCTTCCCGGCCCATGAAATTATCATGATATTGAACTTGATCTTGAGGGCTTGAACTTGGACTTTCTTTATCTAACGGTGGAAATTGAAGTGCAAATAAAATGCTTGTTCTACACAGTGGACAATTTGCATTGTTTTGAAGCCAAACATCAATGCAATCAATATGGAACAAATGGCTACAGTTTGGTATCATTCTTAGCTTCTCTTGCTCATGAAACTCATTCAAACAAACTGCACATTCGACGAAACTGTTGCCCCTTTCAGGGTCTTCTTTATCTACTTGCTTAAACTTAAAAATGGGGATTGAACGAATCACTGATTCGTCCAATCCCCTGTTCTCGAATGTCGAAGTGTAGCCCATTAAAAGGTCTTCACGACGACGACTTCGGGACAATGAAAGCCGTCCAAGAATGTCGATTCTTTGCCAATTCAAGCAGCATTTGATGACAAAAATGTAGTAGCTTAGAAGTAAGAAAGCTGTGGCTAATATACCAATAATAGCTATTAGTATAATTGGAAAGCCATTATGTGAGGAATGAAGATGTGAAGGGCTAGGAGGGCTTATTGCTTGGGACATAGTTTGAGATACATGGATGTTCAGACTCATGAGATCCATTGACATTGAGCTAGTGTTATTAAAAAAGATGAAATAATTTGTTTTGTGAGATCTTGAAAGCACATGAAGATGTCAAGGAGGTGCCCAAAATGTCAAGGAGAGAGATGGGAAGAAAGTACAACAAACAAGAAATGCAAGTGTGGTCAGCCCTCTAGTATCAAGACAAGGAGGAGACATGTCTGGGTAATATATACATGTATAAATTGTGTAGAGTAATGAAGAAGATTCAAATATTTAAATGAGAAATTTGGAAGCAGGGGAAGAGTGACTAGTTCTGGGGGGGGGGGACCTTGAGGAGAATCTCTCTCCAACCAATGAGAGAAATTTGCTGTCAAATGGATTTTTTAAGTCTTTTTTCTCTGAATAAACTGCATTACTGGTATGTAGTCCATGACTGTTACAACTAATAATAGTATTATACCGTATGCATGTGTTTTTACCAAACCTAGAAGATGGGAATGGGATGAGCTATTTATTACAATGCATCTTTTCACATTAAAGGGATGACTTTGTAATTGGTTTCATGCATACATTTCTTTTTTTATATCAGTTACCCAAGACTTCAATCATGCAAGCAAAGTTATTTGACTGTTGTTGCTCATGTCATTCTTGCGTACATAGTCCAGTGACCAGTTCGTGAACAAGCTCGAACTCGGCTCGTTAAGAACTCGTTCGGATCGGCTCGTTAACAAACTCGAGCTCGAACTCGAACAGACAAATATGTTTGTTAAGCAAACCGAGCTCGAACCGAGCTTTGAGTTGTTCGGCTCGAACTTGGCTCGGCTCGGCTCGAGCTCGGCTCAGCTCGAGTTCGCTTGTTAAAATTCGAAAAATTCTTTAAAAACTGGCTTCATAATTATATTTTAGTTAAGATTTTTTTTAAATACTTTTCATCGATCTAATCGTATGGATGTCATAACATATATATTTTAATAATGTAACCAAAGTTTCACATCAAAACAATGTTATTTGATTTTCTATTTTAACGGTCAAATATTAGTTTGACTAGTAACGCTAACTAGCGTTTAGTCTTGATTTGTTGTTTTGATTATTTTAAAAATATTTTATATCGATCCAATCGTATGAATGTCATAAAATATATATTTTATTGATATAACCTAAGTTTCCGATTAAAATAATTTTATTTGGTTTGCTATTTTAACGGTCAAACATTAGTTTGACTATTGCTAGTAACTAGTGTTTAGTTTTGTATTGGTGTCTCGACTTATTTAAAATTATTTTTAACTGATCCAACCGTATGAATGTCAAAATAAATATATTTCAATGATATAACAAAAGTTTCAAGATAATTTTATTTGGTATATTATTTTAACAGTCAGGCATTAGTTTGACTATTACCACTAACTAGTGTTTAGTCCTGATTTGTTGTTTTGATTATTTTAAAAATACTTTAGATCGATCCAACCGTATGGATATAATAATATATATATATATTATTGATATAACCAACGTTACAGATCCAAATAATTTTATTTGGTTTGTTATTTTAACAATCAAACATTAGTTTGACTAATACTAGTAACTAGTGTTTAGTCATGTATTGGTGTCTCAACTTATTTAAAATTATTTCTAATTAATCAAACTGTATAAATGTCAAAATAAATATATTATAATGATATAACCAAAATTTCAAATCAAGATAATTTTATTTGATTTGTTATCTTAACAGTCAAACATTAGTTTGACTATTACCACTAACTAGTGTTTAGTCATTAATTGGTGTTTCGATTTTTTTAAAAATATTTTCATCGATCCAACCGTATGGATGTCAAGATATATATATTTTAGTGATATAACCAAAGTTTAAAAAAAAAAATATTTGATAAGTTATTTTCATAATCAAAGAACGGTTGACCTTAATTTTTTCTAGCTCGGCTCGGCTCGACTCGTTTATGTTCACGAACAAGCTCATGTTCGGCTCGTTAAGTTAGTTAACGAGCTCGATCTCGAATACGATTTTTTTCGACAAGAAAGCTTGGCTCGGCTCGGTTCATCAGAAAAAAAATCAAAGCTCAGCTTTGTTCGATCAAAATTCGGCTCAGCTCGATTCGTGAAGCCCTAATGATGAGAGGGCATCGAACATAAAATCAGTTCTCGAGATAGTATTTAAGTTTTTTTTAAAAGAATTGAATATAATTACAGTGAGAGAGGATCCAACAGAAGATCAGTTCCGTAAAAGGATACACTTTTGCTTCCGACAATTTTATTTGAAATATGGTTGAAACTTTGAAACGGAAGATATGTGTTCCAATGTAAAGAAATGTGAACTTTAATATTAACAATCCATAGTTTTAAAACTGCAAAATTAATAATAACCGGCACAGATCACATCCACCCAACTTATACCGAACTATCTATTATTTTATTTGATTTATCTATCCCTAATTGTTGATATTTAAAACAAAACATGACAAAAAACTTAATATCAACCGACCTATTTCATTGTCAAACCATAATCAATTTAAAAATATCTCGCATTATGACGATACAACCTAGGTGCTGGCACACCCGTCTGCTTCCAAATGAGAATCAAATATATCAATGTTCTTTGAACCTGTCAAATTTTATTCAGTTCCCACCAATAGATACATTTTCCTACCATTTTCAAATTTTAATATTCTTGATTAAATAATAATAACACTTAACACCACGGGCTAAAGAGCCTCTGCCACCGTAAGGAGGAAGTATGAAAATTAGAACATAAAGTTTGAAAAAATAAAAGGAAAATTAAATTATAGCTCCCCGAATTATTAGCGTTTTATTATTTTGGTCTTTGAACTCAAAATTCTATATTTCATGTCACTTATCTTTTCTGTTTTTGATCTAAGTGCTTCCGTCAAAAAGATTCTAACAACGTTAAAATCAGAAAACTAGTGTTTTTGGTGTTCATACAAATCAAAACAATTTTTAAGGTGTTAATTATATCCAAATTTAAATTTGAGTGGTCAAATTGACGCTTAAATCACCAGTAACACTCATATGCAGAGCTGTAAATGAACAGAGTCGATCGTGAACAGAACTCGGGATCGGCTCGTTTAAGTGAACTCGGCTCGACTCGGCTCGTTCGAGCCGATCGCGAACAAAAAACAAGCTCGGATAATTAAACGAGCCAAGCCGAGTTTTTGGTATGTTCGGATCAGACTCGGCTGGTTTAGCTCGGATTCGGCTCGACCTCGGCTCGAACTCAGATAAATTTTTATATATAGCATATAATAAAAATATTTACTAATCACTTGTATAAAGATTTTAAATTTTTTAATTAAAATTTAATACTAATTTTAAAGTGAAATGATTAATTTAATAAATAATTTCATACATATTTTAACAATAAATAATTTAATTAATTTCATAGATATCACTAGAGCTTGCTTCCTTTATTTTTTTTACACATTTTTTCTAATCAAAACCAATTTAACTGAAATATCAAAAATTACTAAATTTTTGACAATCGACATTAACAATTTAAAAATAATGTACGGCTTCTAAAGTTATGAATGTTTCACTAATTTAAAATAAAAATGATTTTGTTCTAAAACTCAACTTGTGAAATAAATTGATAAAATTACATGGATTAAGAAACAAGTGTAGAGTGTGAGTGTGAGTATATAATTGTAAGTTGAAATTAGTATTTGATCTCCATATAACTTATAAAATTATAAATTATATCTTAAGTTTGGTCGATTAAAAAATATATGCGAAGTATTAGTGGACCACTCGACTCGGCTCGAATTCGGCTCGGTTCGGTTGTTCGTGAGCAAACTCGTGTTCGAATCAGCTCGGCTCGTTTATAAACGAGACGATCGTGAACATTTTTTTCGGCTCGGTTTTTAAACTCGGCTCGGCTCGTTTTAAAAAAAACTAGGCTTGGCTCGGCTCAGACAGAACTCGGCTCGGTTCTGTTCATTTGCAGCTCTACTCATATGACACCAATTTTTTTAAACCGGGTACAATTCAAAAAAAATCCCAAATTGGACCCTAAATTTTGGGTTCTTTATCAAATTTAGAAACCTAAATTTATAAAATTTTGAATCGGATCTAATTTGTGAAAATTGATATTACATGAATGATGCTGGTGATTCAAATTTTAATTTGACTCCTTAAATTTTTACTTTGGATATCACTAACACATTTAAAATTGTTTTAATATATATGAACATCAAGAAACCTAGTTTTCTAATTTTAAGGTCGTTAAAATCCTTTTAGCAGAAGGATTTATATCAGAAAGTTCAAAAATTAATTTATCAGTAAATACGTAATTTTTTAATCAGGTATCTAAATAATAAAATGTCAATAATTCAAAGATCAATAATTTAATTTTCCCAAATATAAAAGTTTGAGGGGTGCCATGTGCCAACAGTCCTAAAACGGGAACCTCGTGGTTTCAGTTCACATTTTACACCACTGCTGCAAAAAGAAAGGCACAATGTAAAAGCCTCCCGTGTAACACAGATCACTGCTGGCTCAAATTAATTTATTTGTGTTTTATGTTATTTTATGATAATTTTCTTGGAATAAGTTTATTTGACCCGTCCAATGAGAGTTATGGATAAATTAAATATATAATACCAGCGTCTGTCCAATATTAGTTGTGGATAAATGAAATATATTATATAATATCAGCCTTATACCGGCCCCTGATATTTTTTTAATATTATTTATAAATTTTTATATTAAATTAATTTTTGTTTTTTTAGAATTTGTAATATAATGTAAACCTCATTATTATGGGTAAAAAATTAAGGGATATTTAATGCTAGGGTTCGTGAGCTCCAAGACTCTATTTGACTGATATCATGTTTCGTGACTCAATCTGTCTTCACAAGATGTCTACGTACTGTAACGCCCCCAAATCCGGGGTCAGGAATCTGGGTCGTCACGCCATCCTTCAATAATCCAACAGACCCCAATCTCACGCACACACACACAAGTTATAGCCTTAGAAACGATGTACAAGATGTAATCTTCTTTTATTACACTCAAATGTACTTTATAGGATATTAAACAATTATTCGTAACCTCTACATGAAGTTACAATAATTACTACTAACATTTTATACCTATCTGGATACTCTGGTCCACCCGAGACAAAGCTGTAAGGGATTTTCCCCACGATTTCAAGTGACTAAGTCCCACGCCGGCATACAGGTAATCTGTTGTGTTGTGACATTTAAAAGAAAGCACGAGTGAGCAATAATGCTCAGCCATAATAATCAACAGTATGAAATGACTGTATGATAATCTCATGTATAATTTCATATTTGATAAATATGTTTTATTCAAAATAGTTTTTCTCGATGATACACACTTTCTTTCGAAAACAATTCTTTAGTGGATTTATTATCCTGCAAATACCTTAATGGTAAACCCAGCACCTAGGCTTGCGTTACGATATTGCATCTCAATTCCAATTGAAAGAACTTAGGATATTCACTGGAGCCACCGCATACGATGATCAGTCGTACTACGGAAATATTAACCTTTTCTACTAGTAGAAGGACGACACCTTCGTATCCCGGTTATCACCCTTGCCGCATTCGGGCTACATGTCCCATTTTGGGTATACACATACTTTACAAGTTCCTGAGTACACAGAGTACCTTCGCCTGCGGTACCTTTGGTAGTCTCCCTAGTACGCATAGTACTAGAGTCTACCCATCCAAGTCCTTAAAAGAATCCTATTATATCTCGAGAACTCGAACCACATCGAAGTTCCCCAAGCGTTTTGCTTGTTGATAGAAACAGCTTATATATATATATATATATATATATATATATATATATATATATATATGTACGTCCGAGAATTTTCGGAAGAAGTACTAAGGATGTGAGTTGACCGTTGTCAACAAATAATTAAATAAGGGGGAGTTTCTTTTGAAACTATATTCGAAATATTTAAAATAAGTCGAGATAATATTTTTCGACGATATGAAATTATTCGAATGATTTTCTGAAATTCATAAAGTATTTTAAATTAGGTTTTATGATTATTAAATCATATTTAAATCATTAAATAAATATTTAATAATCAAATGTTATTTATTAAATAATTAAACCTCGAATAATTATATTTTAAAAGAATATTTGAATTAATATTCCTCAACCAATTTATGTTTAAGTAATTAAAGTAATGTTTAGTAATATACTTAATCAGGTTTAAAATAAATAATCATTGGAGAATACTTCTCCTATATTGAATGAATAGCTTGAAATAATATTCGTTGCTCAAGTAAACAAATGTAGTTGAGGAAATACGATCTTTGGAAATTATTTTAAATATATTCGAGGTATTTAATGTTTCGCAAGTGGACATCGAGTCCCTTAGAATAAAATAAGTACGGACTTTAATCGTCCAAAACATCTCCGGGATGATTCCCGGGTTTTCGTTTTAAAACTCTGACTGACTCTCGGTCTTATAATCATACATCACGCTTATGGTGGTGTTAAAATATTCTTAAATAAAACATCTCTGGAATATTTCCGGGTTTTCGTCAAATTTTACTGACTGATCCTCGGTCTAAAATATACTCTTCATATATACAACGCTACTCTCTAGCGTTATCGATTGAAATTTGTTAATCTACATATACCAAAATCATTAATATATCGTACGATATTATATATCACAATTAGTGAATATCGTAATACAACACCATGTATATATAGCATTTATTTGAAAACAACACAACACAACAGTTTTAAAATGTAGGGTTTTAAAACTTGCCTGGAGTCCAGGATACGTCTCCCGACTTCCTCTTGTTCCGAGTTTTCTAATCAACAAACATCATAATCTTAATCAATATTTTTACTCTCATCACCAAATTATATTTCTAATAAGTTCAATACTTCATAATTTTCAATATTCGACAGACTCAAAATAAGTATCAATCCTTGGTCGAAATGGACGGTCAAAGTGGTCTTCTAGATTTGACTTTACCGAATATTACTATTACGCGACTCACACTCTATTATTTTTAATAAATCATAAAATTAATATTTTAATACGAAACCACCTCGAGGAGCTTCTTGAGTTCTTGTAATATTTATCCTAAAATTTTTATTTTGATAAAATGAATTTAATTAGGTGAAAAGCA
The DNA here is from genome assembly GCF_009905375.1 of Apium graveolens. Taxonomy (NCBI): domain Eukaryota; kingdom Viridiplantae; phylum Streptophyta; class Magnoliopsida; order Apiales; family Apiaceae; genus Apium; species Apium graveolens. Next base: position 209,074,114 of record NC_133654.1, read on the forward strand.
TTTTAAAAGTTCGATCAACTAAGGAATTTTACTATTCATACCGCTTCCACTAAAACGTCGATATCTCTCAAACCGTTAACTCAATTGATGCACCGTTTTCGCGTGCGCGATCTAGACAAAATTTGGAACACATTATTTGCAAATGGTTTTATGGTAACAGGGATGAAAATCCCGAAGTGGCAGTTTCTAACAGTGGGTTGCGTTGGATGTTTTTACTCCGCGCGACCTCGACTCCAACATTTTTATAAAATTGAAAAATAAATATTTTTACTTGAACTTTTTAAGAAAGTTAAAAAACTATATTTTTTACTCTCTGTAAAAATTTCATGATTTTTAAATATATGTAAGTTGATCATTTCGATTTACAAAGTTCATTATTTGTAGCAGTTTTTGTCGCGTAAATCACTTTTACTAAAACGGTCATAACTTTTGATCCGTACATCAAAATCAAGCGATGATAGCGCCTAAACGATCCTCATAACATTGTCTATCATAATCAAGTCTTAATTTTCAAGAAACTACAGTTTATACATTTGAGAACTTCTGCAGAAAACTCAAGTTGTGATTTGTTCGTTTTAACGAGGTTACGATTACGATCCAAGTTTCGTTTACGTCTTAAATCATTATACCACCATTAACGATCATCAAATCATCATCTCAACACTAACTCCTCTCAGTAACATCACGTTCTTGAGGTAACAATCATCAACCTTAAAACTAATTAACTAAACATCAAGATAATATCAAATCAATCATCAAAATCATATTTATATCCAAGATCCTTACTTTTCTTGAAACTTAAAACTTAAAAAAAGTTTGGATGAATGTTTATACCTTCATTGAAGCTTTTTAATACTTAATAAAGTCCTAAGATCCTTGATGAAGCCTTGGTCTAGCTTTAGGAGCCTTAAACTTTTATGAAAAATTAAGAAAACAAGTTAGTAATTTTCGGAGTTACTATTCACCATCAATTTCAAGCATTTTTATAAAATTAAAAACTTCACGGATGAGCATGAAATTTGGTGCGTGACTTACCCATGATATGAAAGAGGTTTGGTAAAAAATTGGTGATTATTGAATGAGTAGAACATGATATATGAATTTTTCTTTCCACGGTGTTGTTGAAAATCAGCATTGTGTTTTTGGAGAGAAAGAGAATTGCTTGGATTGCTTCTTGGAAATGTGGTGGAAATATATGCATTTTGTCTATTTCTAAGGTGTATAGAACAAGTCTTTCTTTTTCCAAGTCTAGACTTAGCTTGCACACCAATTGTCAAGCTATATTATGATTAAAAAAAACAAGAATCTTTATTTTAGGGAAAGTTGTTTTGTACTAGCTTTTAATTTAATTAGTTAGCTTCATTAATTTATTGCTAATTTATTTACATTATATTTGTATGGAATTTACATGGCCTTGGTTTGTTTATTCGTTCGCTTACGTATTTGCTTGGTTGCTTATTCATTTTCGTAATAAATCTTCGTAAGCGGTTCGTGGGGTAAATCCTTTCTTATCGTCCTTTACACTTTGAAGTATCGTACTTGGATTTAAATTTGTTAGGATTTTAAATTTATAATTATATTATGATTCTCGTAATCCTTGATGGTTCATAGATACGGTCATTTTTCAAAGTTCATTTTCTTCGAAAACTAATAGCGTTTACATACACTCATTTGGTACGTATAATCACAATATCAACTCGGAATCTTAAATTAAAAACTCGTATATGGTGTGATCGCAAAAGTTTTTATTAAACCGCAAGGTTATTATTCATAAAGGTCTTTTACCGATGTCAAAAATTTGGGTTCTTACAGTCTTCCCCCTTAAAAAGATTCCAACCCGGAATCAGTTTAGAAATAGGCGGGGATACACTTCTCACATGACCACCTCGAGTTCTCATGTTGACTTCGCAATATTGGATCTCTTCATAAAATTTTCACTCATACGTCAAATATGTTTTCGGGTGCTCGTTCTTGTAGACCTATGACCTCTACACGTTACTCCACATACGCTAAGTCTGGCTGCAAGTTTATTAGCTCGTTTTCAATCATATGTTTGGCGTTGACAGTTAGATTTCCTAACCTCGATTCGTGGCGCTCGTTATAAACTTGGTGACCATTCGACGATGGTGCTAATTTATATGCCAACTTTCTTAGTCCTTTAAAGATTTCAACTGGTCCAATAAACCTTGGGTTCAACATTTCTTTCCCTTTAGAATCTCATCACTCCCTCCCCGAGAGGCACTTTCAACAATATTTAGTCTGTTACTTCGTACTTTCTGTCTTTATAATTCCAGTCCGCATATCTCTATTGTTCATCATGGGCTGCCACTAGCCGTGTTCTGATAAGGTCTAGGAATACCTTTGGTCTATTGACTCAACTATGGTCCAGTATCCTTCGCTTACCAATTTCTTCCCAACCTAAGGGAGAACGATTCTTTCTTCTGTATAACGCTTTATAGCCGTTCTAATGCCCACCTTATAACTCGTTATTATCGGTAATTTGATTAACGTCAACTGGTCACTTCATTTTCCTTAAAAATCTATAATATGGACGATTAGCGCATCTTCTAGTGTTTGGAATGCTCCTTCAACTTATTCGTTTCCCCCTCCATCACTCTTACGCTGTGTTCCAGAAACTTTTTTTGGAGAGAAAAGAAAATAAATGTAAAGAATATATTTCTTCAGCTTGTTCCCGAACAACTTTTATGAAAGAAAGGAAAAGAAAGCTGCAGATTTGGGAAGAAATTTTCTTTATTTTTGTCTCCAAAATCTTCTTCCCACTTTTGGAAAGATTAGGAGAGAAAGGAAAATTGGTTATTTTCTATTCTTTTCTTTTCTACCCTAGATTCAGGAACACAGCGTTACTAGTGCTAGAGTTTCGTTCCTTAACGTTTGCTCATTTTGGCGCATCATCTATGTCGATTATTTTATGTAAGAAGTTCTCATTGCATTTTTACACGCTCGTCTCCTGTTACACGCTTAGCGCCAAATTTAACATTTCTTCCTGTAGTAACGTAAGGCACGTCGGGTCCTATTGCCGTCTTGAAGGAAGCACCATTTCATATGCAATTGATTGATACACTTTTAGAATCGTGGAACGCTCAGCTTCCCCTATCGGTCAAACTTCTTAAATCATTCCTCGTATAATATTTATAGTACAATGATACCTTCCGGGTCGTATTCATTATTCTCACTAGCGCATTAGACGTATTCGCGTTTATTGGGAACTGCTACTAGTGGCCTTTTAAAGGGCATGTACGATCTTCTCTGCCTTCTGTCAGCTCTAACAATGACATCCTTCTTTCTTCCATGTTGTCCAACATAAGGGATATCGACGGCTATTTTCCGTATGCTTGCGTGGTAAGTATATCTGTACAAATTTTCTTTTAACGATGGGCGATTCTCCTAACCTTTACAAATAAAAGGCAAGCCGATAGACGTATCTTCATGGTTAGGATAGTCCTCTCATTCTACCTGTCGATTTTGAGAACTCTAAGTCGTGCCTCTGTCCGTTTTATTTCGCAAAATATCTTGGGAAATAGTCCCTTTGTGAAATTAAATCTTGGGACCTTGCGCGACGCAATTGTCACGGGATCTCTCTGTCACCCATTAGCTCTTCTGTGTTCATAACAATTTTGTAGAGCGGAGATCTATCATTTGCGTAATAAGATAAGCAGCCTTATTTAACCCATTACTCAAAATCCTAAAATAGCACAACGGCTTACTTGGTACTTGATAATCCTCCTCCAGAATTTATTATAATAAACTCTTACTTCCATTTGGGTCATTTACAAGTCGTAATTGCTAAAAATCTTAATCCTCGCCTTTCTGTTTTCATTTTCAACCATCCGAGTACTTACTTACCTACTCAATGACATCACTTTTCATATTCGGTCATGATTAGTATCCTATTAAGTTTCTAGTTGTATTTAATCCTTCCCATTACGTAATAAAGGGTACTCTTCTCATTGTCTTACTTCAAATTCATTCGTGCGATCCTCCTCATTAGTTTTCCTGAAATTTGTTATCCTCAATTTATCTTTTCCTACTTAAAGTGTCGGCCACCACATTGGCCTTTCCTTGATGATAATAGATTTCTCAATCATAAATCTTGATCAATTTAACTATAGCCTCTACCTCGTGTTCAATGTTAGTAAAAAAAATTCCAAATTTTCCTCATCAATTAAACTTTTTGTCCCTTCCAGTACGAACCTTATCACGATTATTCTATATTATTATTATTAGAATACCTTATGTCACGATACTTAAGTCGCATAGACATATCATTATACTTCACACAAAATCATATTTCTCAAACTCATACATGCTCGGTCTTCCCCGAATTCATTAGTACTTATCCCGATAGTGTTTCATAGAAGCGTACCTCACTAATCACGTTGGTATCTTTATTATCGTTATTCTATAATGAAGTTTAAAGATCCTTAGGATGATAACCAAACATGGTATTCCCTTTTCAAAATAACGTACTCATCACGATGCTTCGATTGCACCATCACAACACTGAGTTTTTTTTCCAGTCTCATATTACAACAATCAGTTATTAACTATACCTCTCTTTGTTCGGAAGGCAATTAGCCTTGGAAGAATGATTTTCATGATATCGATATAATTTAGACATTCTTAACAAGATTTCAAAATCTAATATCTGAAGAAACAATGAGCTCTGAATAAAAGAGTCGCAACACTCAAAAGATTTATTACTTGGAAGGAAGAATACAACAAGGATTATCCTTTCATGTCCTTAGAATTTTATATTATTATGTTATAGAGAATATTCCTTGCAAGCAATGATTGCTGAATAATAACATCATACGAACAATACTTGTAAGATTTCCCCAATGAAAGAATACTTTTCTTTTCGAGTAATGAAAGAAATTTCGAATAACATCCTCAACCAAAGGTTAACCATTGAGGTTTCAAAGATATGCTATTTTGAAAGAAGGAATTCTATCCAATAATTAATAAATAAGGAAGTATATTGTTCTTCAATCATTTTATGATTTTAAATGGATATTTGTTATATAAACGAAAGAATAGAACATTTCATGAACAAAATATTTCTTAAAACTGAATATGAATTCTCGTTTGAGTGGATGACCTAGTTAGGTCTCAATAAATCGTTCTTTGAAAATTTCATCAATGATTAATCTTGCATATATAATGCATTGTGTGAAAAAATTGATTGGAAATGGAACTAGAAAAATAATAATAGTCCATATAAAGCAATATTATCAACCGGCTAAGGAAATGGCCAACTCAATCGGTTTGGCCCATAGCAACTAGCTAGAACGATTAGCTGGGCTTTCATCGTATTATTTAAAATTTTGACTAGTTAGGATATTAACAAGTCGTTCATGAGAACTTATATAACTAAGTATATTTCAGTTTGTTCGAAAAAGAAAATCTCAATATCGTAACCACTAAAGAATTTGTGGCTATCTGGATGACGATTTCAAAATACAGAATTTTCAAATTTGTGCCGAGAAAGGCAATTATAACTCTGAATCGAGTGGTCTTTGAAGGGTTTTTTAGCACATAAACGCAACGAAAATGTAAATTTAATTCTTAAAAATTGAAACCCTCCGCAGGATCCATGCAAAAAATAATATTTAATTCGTAGTTCAGTATGTTTACCTTAAGAAGCTTTACGTTAATGGAAAGATGGAGGTCTTGAATGATCACCACGTAGCCTGTCGCTGGAACGATCTACGCCTTGAAGGTATCCACACGAATGATTGTCCGGAGGATGGGTGTGTAATAGCACGTTCTTGAGGCCGCCTTCTTGCTCTCTCTATCTCTCCTCAAGTTCTAGGGTTTATGTTTTATCAAATAAAAAACGTGTAACCCTAATTCTATTAGAAAAAGATATTATATAGGCAAGAGCTATTGGGACTCCAAATCTAAACTTAATTTTAGAGTTATTATTATTATTAAATTCGAAATTCTAATTATTGTATTATTAAGTCTCACTTAATCATCCAATCAGATTTAATATTAAATTCGAATTTCCTATTTATTTAATTAATTAAGTCACACTTAATTAATAACAAATAATTCGAATTACTTACATTTAATTTAAATCCGAATTTAAATTAAATAATCCTCCAATCATTCTTTGTGCGACCCTTTAGGTTATTATTACGTTGGCAACAATTTTAAATCTAATTTAAAATCATAAATAATGAGCGGCATATAGTAATACATCATTGTTACCCAAGTAATAATAATTAAATCGGTGATCGATTAAACCTTTTGTGTATAATGTACAATGTACTATAATCCTTTTAACCATATATTATAGATTAAACTCGAGGCATGTTATGTGTCATCCTCTTCATAATTTAATCCAGGTTTCCTTGATCGATGAGTAGACTATAACATCAAATCAACATTTGAGCATGGCCATGCATTTCATAGTCTAACTCAAATAAGAGGCCAATAATATCACTCCTAAAATAGGAGGGTTAAATCCTTTCTAGATCATTCATATTTCTCATAATATACCCAATATACACTTTTATCATCACCCGGTCAAAGGTAACTTTTAATGCAACCAAAGTATATTAATTCTCATATAGAAATATAATGATTTCAAGTCTAAGGACCAATACATCATTATCACTGTGAGAATTACTTATGACACAACAGACATGTAGAATCTCATATTGGGTCTTCCAGCACCATGTATATAATACATGTGCCTGTGCTTTGACTTTAGTATCATTATACCTTTGATCAATTAGATGTGATCATCATTCAACATTCACACTAGTCTTAATGCATTATTATTGTCCCTTAAAATAATAATACTCGACTAGGGATCTTTAGGAATATCGATACTATTCTCATAATCTCATTTCTAAGTCACGTACTTAGAGATATAAAATTAAATATCATATTCCAAGGACATTTATTAATCTAACATCTTATCGCAGAAAATAAAGATATAATAAATTACTAAAGAATAATCCATATAATCAAAATTAATAATCCAAATGTTTCATAATATAAACATAATAGTGTTGTCTCTAGGGCACAAACACTAACAATCTCCCACTTGCACTAGAGCCAATCACCCATATATCTGTTGGATTTTTAACGCAGCGGGGCATGGCAAAACACTTTTACACATACAAAATCCAAATAAAAGCATATAAATCGTGAATAAAAATTCAAGGGATCGAATCTAACCTTTTAAAATAATTCGGAGACAACGATCAGAGATCCTTAGCAGTTGCTCCTCAAGTGTGAAGCACTCCACCGGTATCCACCAAGAAAACGATGTTAAGGAGGAGGAAGGAGGTGGAGAGAATTGAGTTTTCCAAACTTTTTTGGGTTTTCGGGTTCGATGTGGGTTAGAATAAAATAGGGTCTATAATAGTGTATTTATAGGAAAAATTTTCAGCTGAAATTTTCCCATAAATAATATTATTATTATCCCATTTATTATTCTCATTAATAATTAAAACACCTTTTAATTATTAATCCTTTTTCTAAACACTTTAGAAATAATTCTCTCTCTTGATTTAATTTCCAAAAATTAAATCCTTTAATTAATAATATTAAGAACTTTTCTTAATTAATTTATAATCAATTAAATCTCATTTAATCAATTATTAAATTTGCCAATTAATTATTTATTTCACAAATAAATAATTATTAGCCATTATTAATTAATTTCTCCACCATCAAATCATTCTCTTTTTATGGTGTTACCCTGTAGGTTCAATATTAAGCCGGTAGTAGAAATAAATAATAATAAAACTATTTTATCATTATTTATATAAATTCTCTAATTTATTAAATATGATTAATTAATTAATCACATTTATTCTACATCGTGAGTGATGCTTCTCAACATATCGCGACTATCCGGATAATATGAATTCACTGCTTAGAATACCAAGAACCTGTCAGTGAATAGTTACCGTACAATAAACTCCTTCTACCCAACAATGTCCCGATTAAATACAAGGCATGGATCTCGTGTCAAGCCTATCTAATTCAATCACTTGCTTACCATTAACTATGCGTAGTTCTATACAAATTAGAAATTAGAAACTCCTTTCTAATTTCATTCACTCTGGCCAGAGATTCCTGAACTAGCATAAGTGGATCAGCCTTGAACATTCGCTTCCTTCACTGGAAGGGGTAGATCCTTTATTGATCATACACTATCTTCGTGTACAAATTCCTATACCCAGAAGAGCCCTAATAATTGTCCCTGGAGACTAAGAACTAAACCAAAGCATAGTTCAGTGTACACAAGATGACTATGATGACCTCAAGTCTAAGGATACTTGTACAACTATCACTATGTGAACAACTGCTGACACGTGAGTGAACTCCATCAGTTGTTCAGCTGTGCGAGTCATGTTCAGTGAACTTATTCTATAATAAGCACCTACATACTAGCTATAGTGTCACCACACAAATGTCTATGAGAATAGACATCCTTCATAATGAAGCAAGCATAGTATGTACCGATCTTTGCGGATTATTAATTACCAGTTAGTAATCCTATGACCAGGAACTATTTAAGTTTAGAGTTATCATCTTTTTAGGTCTCACTATTATGATCTCATCATAATCCATAAAAAGCTTTACTCTAAACTATGGTATATCTTATTTAAACACTTAAATAGATAAAGCCCGTAATAAAAACAAAACAAGTCTTTATTAATATCAATGAAATCAAAACAGATTACATAAAAGTTATTCCTAAATCCTAATACATGATTGGACTTAGGACATATTCCTTTCAATCTCCCACTTGTACTAAAGCCAATCACTCTGGTATCTAATACCAATCTTGTCTTTATGACGATCAAAGTGACTTTCATAAAGTAGCTTTGTGAGTGGGTCTACTATGTTGTTATGTGTGTCAACTCTAATTCAATACAATATAAGAAATGTTACCACGCTCCCACTAACCCTTTTGTAGACGCATGGTTCATCTACGTTTTTGATAAAATTAAACTCTTTGATTGTCTCATCAAAACGAATGTTCCATCTTTCGAGAAGCTTGCTTTAAACCACATATGGTTCGCAGTAGCTTACACACTAGGTTTTCATTTCCCTTGGAAAGAAAACCATCTGGCTATATGCCAGATCTCATAGTCGTAGTAAGCAGCATTCACAAGCAAAATCCGAACTGATTTTTACAGGGCTACAGGTAAAAGGTTTCATCAAATTCAATCCATTGCCTTTGTTTGAATCCTTTTGCCACAAGCCTGGCCTTATAGGTCTCCACCTGGCCATCTGCTATAATCTATCTTTTGTATACTGTATACATAGATTCCATTCTAGATTTTATGGCACTATGCCATTTCTCTGAGTCAACACTACTCATAGCCTCATTATAGGTCACAGGGTCGTCATCATCAATGATCGACAACTCATTGTCATTCTCAATGACAAGGCCATATTACCTCTCAGGTTGGCGAGACACTCTCCCTGATCTATGAATGGGCTATTCCACAAATGGTTGTTCAGTCAGAACATGTGTTTCCACTTGATCCGTAGTAGTTTGTGCTTCTTGAACTTCATCAAGTTCAATTTTGCTCCCACTGTTTCCTTCAAGGATAAACTCCTTTTCCAAGAAGGTAGCATGTCTGGAGACAAACACCCGATGATCGGTGCAAAAGTAATACCCTAAAGTCTCTTTAGGATATCCCACAAAACTATATTTTACGGATCGATATTCCAGCTTATCTGGGTCAACTTTCTTGACATAAGCTGGACATCCCCAAATCTTAACGTGTTTAAGACTCGGTTTCCTTTCTTTCCATATCTCATACGGAGTTTGAGGAACAGATTTGGAAAGCACCTTATTCAGTTAATATGCTGAGGTTTCCAATTCATAACCCCATAGGAATACTGGAAGATTCTCATAGCTCATCATGGACCGAACTATGTCTAACAAAGTTCGATTTCTCCTTTCAGATACCAATCTGGAGGAGTCCAATGGGAGACTATACCATTTACTTAGAGATAATCTAGAAACACTCCATTAAAGTATTCACCACCTCGATCTGATCGAAGAGTTATAATACTATGTTTGGTTGTTTCTCCACTTCATACTTATATTCTTTGAACTTTTCAAAGGCCTCAGACTTGTGTTTCATCAAACACATATCCGAATCCAGATCTATCATCTATGAAAGTAATGAAGTATGAAAATCCACCCATGGCTTGCGTAGACATTGGTCCACATACATCTGTGTGTACCATTCCTAGCAAATCTGCAGCCCTCTCTCCATATCCACTAAATGGAGACTGCAGTGCCACTATGAAGTGAGATTTTCATCATCCCTTTTCTTTTATTAGTTTGTTTAATCTGAAATAAATTATGTCACATACATACAGACCATTATTTAAAGCACCACGTCCATAAAGAATATTATCTCTAAGAATAGAACATTCATTATTCTCAATAATAAATGAAAATCCAGCCAAGTCTAACATGGGAATAATATTCCTCACAATCGAGGGAACAAAATAACAATTATTTCAAACAATAGTCTTGCCCGTAGGCCTATGTAAATGAAATGATTCTACATCTACAGTAGCAACTCTTGCTCCATTTCCCATCAGTAGAATCACCTCCTCTTCCTCAAGAGTCCTACTTCTCCTTGGTCCCTGCAACAAATTACAGATATGAAAACCACAGGCGGTATCTAATACCCAAGTAGAAATGATATATTCACTTCTATCATGAACATACCTGAATCAGAAGCGGTAGTCTCACTACCCTTCTTCTTCAATTCTGCAAGGTAAACCTTGCAGTTCTTCTTCCAGTGCCCCACCTTGTTACAATGAAAGCAAACAACTTTGCTCTTGGGGTCTTCAGCTTTTGGTGGAACCGGAGTTGTCTCACCTACTTTCTTCTTCTTGGAAGAGTTCCTCTTCCTTTTCTTAGGATTGGAACCTTCACTAATTAGAAGAACAGAACTCTTCTTAGGGGGAAAATTCGATTCCGCAGTCTTCAACATGTTGTGGAGTTCAGGCAGGCTGACATCCAACTTATTCATGTGAAAGTTCACAACAAACTGCGAGAACGAACTCGGAAGTGATTGCAAGACCAAGCCTTGGCTCAACTCCCCATCCATGGCAAAACCAAGTTGTCCAAGACGTTCAATCAAATTGATCATCTTAAGTACAATTTCATTCACAGATGATCCCTCAGACATCCTACAACCGAACAACTCCTTCGATATCTCATATCGAGCTGTCCTCCCTGCCACATCATACAACTCTTGTAGATGCATGAGGATAGTGTGAACATCCATATGCTCATGTTGCTTCTATAGCTCAATGTTCATGGAAGCTAGCATGATGCATTGAGCAACATTTGCATCATCTATCCACTTACGATACACAACATGTTCATCATTATGTGCATCACTAGCAGGTTCAGTAGGCTTAGGTGAGTCAATCACGTATTCCAGCTTCTCAATCCTGAGAACAATTCTCAAGTTTCGAAGCCAGTCAGCATAATTAGGACCTGTCAATTTGTGAGCATCTAGTATGCTCCTGAGTGATAGTGCAGAAGACATAACGTACAAAGTAAATCTGTAAATGATAAACACATAACAACACTTAGCAAATATTCGATTTCATTTCAAAAACACTATATGAATCTGGTCTTTATTCATAAGTGGCTCCCACTAGTTTATTTAATTTATTCAACCCCCTACGTGAAAAATTAAGCATTCATAATGCTAGTGGGAATAGGGATCCTACATTCCATTACACAACCCCGGCTGTGGCACGAAACGCCATGTAATGTTCAATAGGCAGACAATTCTTGTCAATTACATCTAATGTTATTCCCTAATCAAACTTTAGCCTCTTGAATAATTGAGTCACGGCTGTGGCATGACAAACTCAATATTCTAAGTCAAGTCTAACCCAACATTCCGTACAATTGAATCAGTCCCCAAAGGCCCACGGCTGTGGCACATAACGACCTTTAGATTCTTATTCAATGTACACATCTCTATGTAATAGACAAGTATTTCTTATTTCGAAATCAAAGCCCTCGGCTGTGGCACGAAACGACAATGATTCAAAAATAAGAACTACTTTCTACCATGTCGGAAGGCTATGACCGACACAAGCCCGTTGTATCATTGGCCAATTACTACTTGATATTATTTAATTTTAGAGGGATTATATTACGTTACAATCATAATCATATTATAAAGAAATTCTTCCTTTTAAATTAAATATTTCAAATCAATAATCAATAATCAGATGATTCCCAGATCGGGTGGAGCATTGTCAAGAGGCGTCACTTAATAACCCTTTCTTACAGATAGAAATCTGTTGTTGACACAATCATCCTTTCTCTCATATCAAAAATTCATATTCAATTACGTGTTTCACAAACACAAGAATCTCATGATTGTATTGATAATATTGTTATTAAGGTTATGAAACAATTTCACAATACTAGGTTGTCTAACAAACGCCTTATGTTCATTTAAGTTCACCTAAATCTATCATCGCATGATAAACTAAGCATATATCACATATATAAATATGAATAAACATCAAGGTAGGCATGTTACATCATCTAGCATATTGGTCTAAGCATTATACATCTCTATGTATCACATGAAGCATTTAAAAGCAATTAAAAATAGTCAAAACAGCTTTAAAACACTTCATGGAAATATAAACAGTTCAAAACTTTTATATAAACTAAAATTGATCACTCCAATAGATCCGTCTCGAAAAAACGAATCCAACGGTATATTGCACGCCCAAAACGAAGTTACGAAACTCCCAGAAAATCAATTTTAAAATCAACAGACGGGCTGTAACGTATTACAGGAACGCGTTACAAGCCCTGTAACGCATTCTGGTGATGCGTTACACCCCTTTTAAGCCATTAAAGGGTGTAACGCATCCCGTGAATGCGCCACAGGTGTGTAACGCATTCCCAGAATATGTTACACCCTTTTCTTTTCTTTTTTTCGCAACAGCCGCCGCTTATTCCTTCTCGAACTCCGTGCAAGTCAGACCTGACAGCCTGTTCTTTCTTCTTTTCCGTGTCTCACACCACAGCAGACAAAACAGCAGCAGATATATACTTACATACAATCAATTTATATATATGATTTATTTAATTACGAATTTAATTGATACAACTTCAAAATTTATAATAAAAAATCTATACATCATAAAATTATGAAAAAAATACCCAGACGATCTACAACACTTGTAGAACCCAGATCAACATTCAAAATTATTCTGAGAAACGATTTCTCATCAGACAAAATTAATCCATAATATAACTTGTAAAAATCATAATTAATTCATACAAGCACATAAAATTCTGAAATTTTTACCACAGATCTATATGTATACAACCTATGCTCTGATACCATTGTTGGATTTTTAACGCAGCGGGGCATGGCCAAACACTTTTACACATACAAAATCCAAATAAAAGCATATAAATCGTGAATAAAAATTTGAGGGATCGAATCTAACCTTTTAAAATAATTCGGAGACAACGATCAGAGATCCTTAGCAGTTGCTCCTCAAGTGTGAAGCACTCCACCGGTATCCACCAAGAAAACGATGTTAAGGAGGAGGAAGGAGGTGGAGAGAATTGGGGTTTTCAAACTTTTTTGGGTTTTCGGGTTCGATGTGGGTTAGAATAAAATAGGGTTTATAATAATGTATTTATAGGCAAAATTTTCAGCTGAAATTTTCCCATAAATAATATTATTATTATCCCATTTATTATTCTCATTAATAATTAAAACACCTTTTAATTATTAATCCTTTTTCTAAATACTTTAGAAATAATTCTCTCTCTTGATTTAATTTCCAAAAATTAAATCCTTTAATTAATAATATTAAGAACTTTTCTTAATTAATTTATAATCTATTAAATCTCATTTAATCAATTAATAAATTTTCCAATTAAATATTTATTTCACAAATAAATAATTATTAGCCATTATTAATTAATTTCTCCACCATCAAATCATTCTCTTTTTATGGTGTGACCCTGTAGGTTCAATATTAAGCCGGTAGTAGAAATAAATAATAATAAAACTATTTTATCATTATTTATATAAATTCTCTAATTTATTAATTATGATTAATTAATTAATCACATTTATTCTACATCGTGAGTGATGCTTCTCAACATACCTCGACTATCCGGATAATATGAATTCACTGCTTAGAATACCAAGAACCTGTCAGTGAATAGTTACCGTACAATAAACTCCTTCTACCCAACAATGTCCCGATTAAATACAAGGCATGGATCTCGTGTCAAGCCTATCTAATTCAATCACTTGCTTACCATTTACTATGCGTAGTTCTATGCAAATTAGAAACTCCTTTCTAATTTCATTCACTCTGGCAGAGATTCCTGAACTAGCATAAGTGGATCAGCCTTGAACATTCGCTTCCTTCACTGGAAGGGATAGATCCTTTATTGATCATACACTATCTTCGTGTACAAATTCCTATACCCAGAAGAGCCCTAATAATTGTACCTGGAGACTAAGAACTAAACCAAAGCATAGTTCAGTGTACACAAGATGACTATGATGACCTCAAGTCTAAGGATACTTGTACAACTATCACTATGTGAACAACTGCTGACACGTGATTGAACTCCATCAGTTGTTCAGCTGTGCCAGTCATGTTCAGTGAACTTATTCTATAATAAGCACCTACATACTAGCTATAGTGTCACCACACAAATGTCTATGAGAACAGACATCCTTCATAATGAAGCAAGCATAGTATGTACCGATCTTTGCAGATTAGTAATTACCAGTTAGTAATCCTATGACCAGGAACTATTTAAGTTTAGAGTTATCATCTTTTTAGGTCTCACTATTATGATCTCATCATAATCCATAAAAAGCTTTACTCTAAACTATGGTATATCTTATTTAAACACTTAAATAGATAAAGCCCGTAATAAAAACAAAACAAGTCTTTATTAATATCAATGAAATCAAAACAGATTACATAAAAGTTATTCCTAAATCCTAATATATGATTGGACTTAGGACATATTCCTTTCAATCTCCCATTTGTACCAAAGCCAATCACTCTGGTATCTAATACCAATCTTGTCTTTATGACGATCAAAGTGACTTTCATAAAGTAGCTTTGTGAGTGGGTCTGCTATGTTGTTATGTGTGTCAACTCTAATTCAATACAATATAAGAAATGTTACCGTGCTCCCACTAACCCTTTTGTAGACGCATGGTTCATCTACGTTTTTGATAAAATCAAACTCTTTGATTGTCTCATCAAAACGAATGTTCCATCTTTCGAGAAGCTTGCTTTAAACCACATATGGTTCGCAGTAGCTTACACACTAGGTTTTCATTTCCCTTGGAAAGAAAACCATCTGGCTATATGCCAGATCTCATAGTCGTAGTAAGCAGCATTCGCAAGCAAAATCCGAACTGATTTTAACAGGGCTACAGGTAAAAGGTTTCATCAAAGTCAATCCATTGCCTTTGTTTGAATCCTTTTGCCACAACCCTGACCTTATAGGTCTCCACCTGGCCATCTGCTATAATCTATCTTTTGTATACTGTATACATTGATTCCATTCTAGATTTCATGGCACTATGCCATTTCTCTGAGTCAACACTACTCATAGCCTCATTATAGGTCACAGGGTCGTCATCATCAATGATCGACAACTCATTGTCATTCTCAATGACAAGGCCATATTACCTCTCAGGTTGGTGAGACACTCTCCCTGATCTATGAATGGGCTATTCCACAAAAGGTTGTTCAGTCAGAACAGGTGTTTCCACTTGATCCGTAGTAGTTTGTGCTTCTTGAACTTCATCAAGTTCAATTTTGCTCCCACTGTTTCCTTCAAGGATAAACTCCTTTTCCAAGAAGGTAGCATGTCTGGAGACAAACACCCGATGATCGGTGCAAAAGTAATACCCTAAAGTCTCTTTAGGATATCCCACAAAACTGCATTTTATGGATCGATATTCCAGCTTATCTGGGTCAACTTTCTTGACATAAGCTGGACATCCCCAAATCTTAACGTGTTTAAGACTCGGTTTCCTTTCTTTCCATATCTCATACGGAGTTTGAGGAACAGATTTGGAAAGCACCTTATTCAGTTAATATGCTGAGGTTTCCAATGCATAACCCCATAGGAATACTGGAAGATTCTCATAGCTCATCATGGACCGAACTATGTCTAACAAAGTTCGATTTCTCCTTTCAGATACCAATCTGTAGGAGTCCAATGGGAGACTATACCATTTACTTAGAGATAATCTAGAAACACTCCATTAAAGTATTCACCACCTCGATCTGATCGAAGAGTTATAATACTATGTTTGGTTGTTTCTCCACTTCATACTTATATTCTTTGAACTTTTCAAAGGCCTCAGACTTGTGTTTCATCAAACACATATCCGAATCCAGATCTATCATCTATGAAAGTAATGAAGTATGAAAATCCACCCATGGCTTGCGTAGACATTGGTCCACATACATCTGTGTGTTCCATTCCTAGCAAATCTGCAGCCCTCTCTCCATGTCCACTAAATGGAGACTGCAGTGCCACTATGAAGTGAGATTTTTATCATCCCTTTTCTTTTATTAGTTTGTTCAATCTAAAATAAATTATATCACATACATACAGACCATTATTTAAAGCACCACGTCCATAAAGAATATTATCTCTAAGAATAGAACATTCATTATTCTCAATAATAAATGAAAATCCAGCCAAGTCTAACATGGGAATAATATTCCTCACAATCGAGGGAACAAAATAACAATTATTTCAAACAATAGTCTTGCCCGTAGGCCTATGTAAATGAAATGATTCTACATCTACAGCAGCAACTCTTGCTCCATTTCCCATCAGTAGAATCACCTCCTCTTCCTCAAGAGTCCTACTTCTCCTTGGTCCCTGCAACAAATTACAGATATGAGAACCACAGGCGGTATCTAATACCCAAGTAGAAATGATATATTCACTTCTATCATGAACATACCTGAATCAGAAGCGGTAGTCTCACTACCCTTCTTCTTCAATTCTGCAAGGTAAACCTTGCAGTTCCTCTTCCAGTGCCCCACCTTGTTACAATGAAAGCAAACAACTTTGGTCTTGGGGTCTTCAGCTTTTGGTGGAACCGGCATTTTCTCATGTAATAACCCCAAATTTGGAGAAATTTTGAAACCCTTATGAATAGTGTTTTTGCTGAACGAGAAAACTTTTCATGCCACGCTATGTAGGGGTTCTGTTATTGATCTTATGGGATATTATTAGTACTCTATGTGGTATATAAGTGTATGTAAAGATCGTCAGAATCCAATTCCGAACACTTTGATTTTTCCCGGAAATCCACAAGATACAGAGAGAATTGAGTATAAGGTAACAGGATAAAAAGGATTTAAATTAAAGGATTATAAGAGAGGATCATAGAAGGAATACAATATATTGAGAAAGGTTAAGGGAACCTAAGTAATAAGATCCCGGGTATGATCCCTCAAACGATAAACGAAAACGAAAGTTAAGCGAACCGTATAACAGATCAGCGGTCATTAGGCAAACAATTAGGAAGTTAATCAAAAGGGATTAGAGAGGATGATGTCACCCAACCAATGAGAAGAAGACAAGGAGGGGAGGATTACATCATGAGGATGACACAAGCATGACAAGGGAAGGAAGAAGGTGTGGTTGAATGAGAACCACACAAATTCAAGGGCAAGAAGGTAATTGACTAAAGCAAATACAAAAACCTAGCAACCAAGCAAAATAAATCACAAAACACCAAATCCTCCATTTCTTCATGAAGCTCTCGGCTTCTTTCTTAAGAAATGGGAAGTCCAAGCTCCTCCACTTACTATTTAGCAAGGTAATTATCTAAGCTTCCCCATGGATAGTTACATACTTCCTATAAGTTTAAGCTTCTAATTCCAAGCCAATCTTTTTCTATAAATCATGAAAGAAGATGGTGAATAGTGTTTTCAAGAACTAAAATTTGTGTTCTTGAAGTTTTGTTTAGATTAAGCTTGGATAAGGGCTTTAAAGGTGATTCCAAGCCATTCTCTTGATTCTCCACTCTCCAAGGAAGGTATAAACTACAAACCCTAGCTTTAGTTTTGAGTAATTAGGATTGAATGTGTTTGATATAGCATATGTGAAGCATGATGCTTGATTGGTTGAAGTTTGGTTGAGTTTGTAGAGATTAGATGGTTTTGTTGCATTGTTGGAGTTGTAAATCTTGGTAATTAGTTAAAGAACCTAAGTAAAGCTTTTAGTTCATGTGAGGAATAAGTATAAATGGTTAATGTGGATTTGTTGGGGCTGTTATGATGTGGTTTGGAGGAATATTGGTTGTATGATTGAATTGGGGTTGATTTGTGGTTGGTATTGAATGGTTTAAAATTTGGGAAATCGCGTAAACATAGCCGTCGTAACGTCCGATTTTCTGTAGACTGTTTTTGTGCATAACATTAGGACCCGAGAACCCCCTGCTAGATTATGACCACTGCAATGTTTAGATAGCTCATGTTACGAGCTTCGTTTTGATATGTAGTTCGTTCGATTCCGATTCACGATTTAGGAGAAACGACCGTTTCAAGTAACGGCGTTTCGCGAACGAAACTTTTCCCCTCGCCTTACTTTGAAACATAGGTTAAAGACCAAAAAGGGTTAATTAATGTATGAAACATTTATGGTAAGTGTGTTAGGCAGTTGGTAAGACACTCGCGAAGGAATCGCTTTAAAACTCGTAAAGGTTAAATTATTAAAAATGGTGGAGCCGAGGGTACCCGAGTGACTTAAGCGAATCAGTGAGCGCAAAACAAGCGTTAGAGTCTAAGTTAGTTAAAGTATAGATTTACAAGTGACTTTGGTTTAATTCCAACTTACTTGTTGCTTATAGGTTACCAGACTCGTCCCGAGCCATTCGTAACCCCCAGTCGCTCAGGCAAGTATTCTATCCGTTATACTGTTGTTGTGATGTATACACTTGTATATGCATTATCTTGCGATAGATGCATGTTGGTTATTTAGCAAATTCTTGCGATATATTGTAGCATGTGATATGGTATATATGCATGCTTGTTTCATATTCTTGAAATATATATCTGTTGGTTCAGTTGATAATACCTATGCTAGAGGATAGCGGTATCTTGCATATACCCTTAGTATAGGGACCCAAAGGTGAAAATATTTTCTAAAACCGGGAGTCGAGGATCCCGAGTAGATTTTGTATATATGGATATGGATATATATATATATATATTTATATATATATGGTTATAGTTTTCCAAACTATTAATCGAATAAGGTTTATTCGATAACTTTAAACTTTATTTATTATTGAATATTATTTCGAATATTATTCGAAGGCGTATGACTCCTTTTATTTATTTATCTGAATATTATTTGAATATTCATTCGAGGGCTTATGACTCTTTTATATTATTTATTGAATATTATTTGAATATTCATTCGAGGGCTTATGACTCTTTTATATTATTAGTGAATATTATTGAATATTCATTTGAGGATCTATGACTCCGATTATTTGCTGAAATATATTCTTTATTTTATTAAAGAATAAGGTGTTAATAATCAAACTTATTTTCGATTATTCAAATAAAGATAATACTTTCATATAAGTATATCTTTGGTTATTTAATACTCGTTTCAAGTATAAATTTTAATACTTCTACTTCAATTATTTTTATAAAGACTATTCTTTATGGGAATATTATTTAAATAATAATATTCGGTCATTTTCTAAATATTCTGGGGACTGATTTACTTCATTAAATCAGCTTTACTCCAAACACTCTTTAAAGTGTTTTCGAGTCTTCAAAATGATTTTTAAAAGTCAGAGTGGATCCCAAAACTCTTTTTTTTTTATATATTTAAGATCTTCCTTTTAAGGGGATTTAAATACTCGCTCAAAACCTGGGGAATCCGGCTCTGTGGTGTATTTTATATTCGCAACGAGGTTGCAGTTTTGGTAAATGAATTGATTACTTGCCCAACGTTCGGGAAGTAAGCCCATCTAATTGAGTCGGCATAAGCGACAGGCCGGGGTACGGTCTATTATTGTGTAAGTGGCTGGGTGGCAGTCCATCAACGCGTGAGGGGCCGGGTAACGGACTAGCGCGAGGTCCTAATGCGGCCAGGGTGATGACCGGTGAGGAATTCATCCATCTACAGTAGAAAAGGTTACTTATTGGTATCTTTGCCTGATCAGCAAGATATCTGGTTTATGCCAAAATTCTTTTCCTTTCCAAAATTCATTGGATGTTTCAAACTCTGTTCATACTTTACATAACAGAGGTTCCAGGAAATGTTTAAGAGATATATATATGTGGATATATATATATATCGGGACTAAATAAAGTATCTCATAACTTTTTCATTCAATAATATTTCAAAGATTGAATCTATTCAAGTCTTAACTTGTGGTCTCATCTATGGGATGTTTTTCTTAAAACTAATTATAACTTGAACGGTGGTAGTTCAAGTAGTATTTGGGAAAGATATAAGTATATTGGGGTATCTTGTAACTTCATCTTTGAAACTTATATCTAGTTAATGATTGTCTTATGAATGACAAAGATTTTCGGAAAAACGTTGAGACAAGGTTAGATATATGAGATCACCTTGCAACGATATTTTTATATATATACAGTTATAAACTGGAACTTTGTGTGTATTATGCATGGAAGAGGACTTCCAATATTTTGAAAAGTATATATATGTATATATATATATACTGAATATTTTGCGACTTCATCGCATTAAGATATCAAACTTGGTTCATTTCTTTTGACCAAGACTTTCATGAGTACTATGAGAAGGCTCATATACTAGTAAGTATATACTAGTAATTATCTTACACACGATAAAAGATTCTAGTAAGTATCCATTTAGATACTTATATTATTGTTATCACTATATATTATCTTGCGAGCTGTAAGGCTCACTCTTGCTTTATTTCTTCATCACACAACAACAGTTAGGAAAGATGGCCAGACTCCAGCAGACCCAGCGCAAGCGCGTGGGAAGCGTCCCGCGTCTTCTCGATGATGTTGTGGCTGCTATAGCTGCAGAGGTAGATCTATTGGTAGATTAGGCATTCTACTTTTGAGAATCAATTATGTATAATTATAACTTGTGGCAGATAATGGCAATTAACTGTAAATTTATCAAGTAATCATTTCGGGTTGTAATAACTTTTAAATTGTGGATTCAAAGACTTGTACTTATTTGAATTTCATCTCTGAGACTATAACGGGTTGTGGTGTATGTTAGTGTGGGGTCACAGCATAAGGTTGTTTATTATTAATTAAGTGAAATGATATTGTGGAAAGAAAGACTGTGACGACCCGGATCCCCGACCCCGGATCTGGGGGTGTTACAGAAATGGTATCAGAGCTAAGCGTTATAAACCTCAGAGATGATGGGACGTTAAGATAATAAGTTAACTAAGATAATAAGAACTCTTGCCAAGTTCATAGTCGGACTACCTAACGTAGTACTGACAGTTAAAACCCTTATGGGAACCCTTATAAATGTAACGATAGAAGCGTAGTTCGTTATCGTAGATGGTAGCGGGACTCCGAACCCTGAGGTTGAGGAGCAACAGCGCGATGATGTTTATTACTAATTGGAGATCGGATTGTGGATCCGATAGAGTGTCCTAATGCAGGACCGGATGATGTTGATATTGAGAATGTAGCGGTTGAGGATGTTGTCCTAGAAGGGATAGTTGCTGAGAAGGATCCCATGGAGGATCCTGACAAGAATGAATAAAGGACCACTGATGAATTGATGACCATGGTTAGGTCGACTACCAGAGGTAGGATTGGTCGGTCACTACCGGAGGTTCGTTCAAGTTGTAAGATAGTAGCCCCTTTAACGCGGCTTACTCGTAAGACTGAGAAGTTCGAATGGACAGAGAAATGCGAGAACAGCTTTCAAGAACTGAAGCAGAGGTTGGTGATGGCCCCTATGCTGGCGTTGCCGGATGGAAAAAGGAGATTTTGTGAAGTGTAGTGACGCTTCGCACAAGGGCTTAGGGTGCGTGCTTATGCAGCACGGTAAGGTAATCGCGTACATGTCAAGACAATTAAGGTAATATGAAATTCGATATCCCCGCTCATGAGCTTAGGCTCGTGGCAATAGTTTACCCTAAAGATTGGAGGCACTACTTGTATGGAGAGAAGTGCGAGAATTACCTAAGCCATAAGTGCTCTAGTACATTTTCACGTAGAAAGAGTTCAACATATGCCAGAGGAGGCAGTTAGAGCTATTCAAGAATAATGATTGGGAGATTCTTTATCATGCGGGGAAAGCCAATATGGTGGCTGATGCCCTTAGTAAAAAGGAGAGACTCAAGATGATAATGTCTTTTGGAGAGTTTATAAGAGATTTTGAGAAAATGGGAATAGAAGTGAAGGTAACCGGAGCCGGTACCGAAAAGCTGTTTGAGATTGCAATATAGCCCGAATTATTGGAAAAGATCATATTGTGCCAGAAAAAGTTATGAATGAAGGCAGAGAGCCAACAATTAGATAAAAGATTAATATCGAGAAAGATGATAAGGGAATAATGAGGTATTCCTATAGAATTTGGGTTCCGAAAGTTCAAGAGCGTAAGGATGAGAACTTAGATGAGAGCCATAGTTTGAGGAATAAGATTTAGAGCAAACCCTGAACGTGATAGTCAGGGAGGTCGCCATCAAGATAGAAGGAACCCATGACATAATGGAGTGGAAAATGAGGATTTTAAATTAAAAGATGACCCCAATTATGGGGAGTAGGATGAAACATTTCATACTAAGGAAACAGAAAGTCGAGTAAGGAAAGGAGACCCGAGATGGTACTCCTATACGACAATTTATGGACCAGTCTAGACAGAACTTAGACTATTATCCCCAACCACCACCCTGAGGAAACAATGTGGTGTGAAATTCTTTCATAACCTTTAAATCGCTAAGCTCTCAGAGTTCCAAGGAACAGGCTGACCCAGCCGAGGCAAGAGCTTGGCTAAAGGAAATATAGGAATCATTTGAGATTCAAAATGATTGATGAACCACAAAAGACTGTTTTTGTCACTTACCCTCCTAAGAGAAGGGCCACCACTGGTGAAAGACCAAGAAAGGCACGGAGCCAGAGGTTAGAATAAACTGATTAAAGTTCAGTCAATAGTTTTCGGGAAAGTAATTCCCAAGGTTATGGAGAGAGTGTAAAAGCTTTAGAGCCAGAACAAAGGCAAACGAGTATGATGAATTGTGAATCTAAGTTGCAAAAGTTATCAAGATTCATTCTGAGGACACGAATCCAGAATGACGGGATGTTTGAAATCAATGCTTAAGTTGTGTTGGTTCAAGAAATAATGATAAGAGAAAGGAAAATAAAAAGAAACTGAAGTGGAAAGGAATATAAAGGCAATAGAGTTTGAGGAATGATAAGGGAGTTGGGTATGAGGAAACCCTAAAGACTCATAGCAATAGAAATAGAAAAGTATGTAATCGTCAGGATGATGATGATCCACCATGAGTTAAAATTGATGGTTGAAGGCATAAGAGATACATATATTGTACCCCCTTTAAGTTGGGAGGATTCGAGGAAACCTTGAGATAGTTCGAAGGATAAATATCGAGACACGGATAGACTGAGGAGACAAGAAAGTAAGAAATCAGGAAAAAATTGGATGAAGGAAGTGACCTTCAATAATGTGAAATGTAAGACCGGTGGCCCGATACCCAGAAAGGGAGACGCCAGGTATGAGAGATATCCCAACATTGAGATGACTGTTGAGATAAACAACAAAAGTAAATAAGGAATTATTAAAAAGAGGTTCACGTTGAACATGACCAATATCTTCCAGAACATCCATGTTATCATTACCAAATCAGGAAAGAAAAGCGGATGACCATTGTTATCTTTTAGAGGCCATATGGATTGACCTCAATTTGAATAAGGATACTATTATGAAGTTAGGTATAGACTATCGAGGTGGGAATGATGAATAAGATAATCTATCAAGGATATATGACTTGATTTATCCATGGAAGGATGCATGTACCTTTTTAAAGGTGGAATTAAGAATAGAACATCGGTAACTTAAAACAAATCCTAGGGGAATGCATAAAGGTTGGCATTTCACCCTTAATAGGGATAGTATGAGTTTTGACAGTATGAATTGGAAAGGATTAAGGTAATAATAACCTTTAAGGATCAGTGGAGAAATTTTTCAGAAGTATATAGACAATGGTTCTAGTATTAGTAAATGGTATTTTGATATGCCCTGTATATAGGGAATACAGGAAGAACGATTGAAAGATAACCTTAGCGGTTTTACAAGGAGAAAGGAAACATTCGAAATTCTCAAGAATAAAAATGTTGATAAAGGAAATATGACATGATTATAATGATGCCAAGGGAGGCACGTGTTAAACCACGAGAAGGTATGGATCGAACCAATAATGGTCGAAATTGTTCAGGGCAATTAGGACTTAAGATAAAAGATGTTCTAATTATGATTGAGAGTCAGTCATGACAGTGATTAACCTCTAAAGACGGAGGCAATAACTTATGGAAAAATGGTGATTTTTTTTACTCATCAGATTTTAAGGAAAACATCTTCACATAAGCTGTGATTGAAATAAGGTGGAAAATTTATTTGGAGGTGGTTAAAATGACATTGACTGTAAGGAAATTTTACTATCAGGAAAGGCCAAAGAGGTGGCCGACAATTTAAAGGTAAGAGGATAATTATAGGCGCGTGTGCCAAAAGAATACAGTGATGATGGTTAAAAATTTGAAGGTTGAATTATGGTTTGGGAGATTGACATTCCTTCTGATGACTGTGCAATACCCAACCGTAATAGTAGTTGGTAAAGGTTTAATTCGTGTAATCGCCATGAACGGGCTATCTATCTTAGAAGGTCCTATCTTGAGATAAGCCAGAACCATGTTTCAAAAAGGACTAGATGAACCCTTAAGTTAATTCTTCTATTTAGGGCGTATGATTAAGAATGGTATTAACCTGCTATCGTTGCTTTGATTGAAACTCTTCTGCACTTTTATCTGCTTCATGTCATGTATGTATGTCAGGATCAGGAGTGTTCTTCATGAATCAGGAATGGTGATTATGTTACCTCCTTAGAAGGATTTGATACGAGATGTATGGACTCCGTATGGTTAGCTATTAAGACTTCATGGAAAATGAATGACTACAGTAGGTCAGTGGTGGACCATAGTAAGGCAGCAATGATTCTGCGAGTAATGAGCTGATTACAACCGTGAGAGTTGTATTGGAATGGGTGTTGAGATTGAGTACCACTAATCGGGTCGTGGTAGTGTATAAGTTATCATTGATAGACTAATTAAGTAGAGTATCTACCTAGTGAATTATTATTCTTTCTTATCAATAGAGAGTCGTATTATTATACGAGGAAGGTTGCGGTGCAAGCATAGAATTCTAGTAACGGTGATATATAGAATGAGATCCCAGATTCGATTTTCGATGTCGAGGGAGTTTCAAAGGTGATTGTGTATAAGCTCGAGGAAGAGCATGGGTCCATAGAATGATGGACGGAATAGAAATATTAAGGCATGGGAACTACGATGCTATAATGCTTGATGCTGATATAAATACATATATGTTTTGTTCTCCTATGACAAACCTCTATAGTTCAGAGGTAGATTCCAAGCCAGATATTTTATGGCAATATTTTTTTTTACATATATATACAATTCTCTTCAGTTCGCTCTTTTCTCTTCTTTTCATTTCATGTAAGCTGAGAAGAACAACCCTTCTAGAAGGGGAGGTATTGCCGAATGACTATCTATCTTTGTGATAGAAGCCTAGTAGGATACCACATGTTGTTTAATTGCTTGTCAAGTACTAAAGGCTGGCCACCTTTTGTACTAACTATGCGATATAACAAGTGTTCATGATCATAGTGATCTCTCAACAAATTCTTTTACTTCTATTTGATTGATCAAATTTTGGAAAATAGAAACAACTGAAAAAGGAGTAATAAAGTGGTGGTAGTATGCGGAATGGAAACACATTCGTGATACTAAGGTTGACGTGGTTATTAAAAGGTTATAGAACGCTAGCGAGCAAAAGTATAACCAGTATAATATTAGGAACGAAAGGTGATAGCGATTACGAACTGGAAAAGAATGGGTATTGAGAAGCAAAAGTTCTAATGCTAAAAGCTATAATGAGAGTCTGTGCAATAGACTTGAAAGAATTTGGAATGATCATTTAACGCGGATTAAGTTATCTTACGACAATAGATCATATGTCAGTATTGAGGTATCGCCTTATGAGATCCTTGAGGGAAGACAATATCGATCTCCCTTATGTTAGGATGAAGTTGTAGAGCGCAAGATGCTCGGACCCGCAGTAGTCCAAAGGACCAAGGATATGATAGATCTAATCAGAGGACGGCTGGTAGTAGCCCAAGATGGTCATGATAAGTATGTTGATTTGACACGAAAGGATAAAGAGTATGAAATAGGGGACCTAGTAATGTTATAGGTATCCCTTGGAAAGGATTGATGAGGTTCGGAAAGAAAGGAAAGCTAAGTCTACAATTTGTTGGACCCTTGGATATATTAAGACGTTTGGGAAGTTAGCATATGAGCTAGCCCTAACCCCGAACATGTAGCAGGTCGTAACGTGTTTCACGTATCAATGTTAAGGAAGTGTAATTCAGATGCCAGATAAATAGAGGCATATGAGCGCATAGATATGCAACCCGACGTAACCTATATGGAGCAACCAGGAAGGGTTATAGAGTGAAAAAGAACAAGTGCTTAGGAGAAGGATTATCAAACAAGGCAGAGTCTGGTGGTAGAACCACAATGTGGGAAAAATTGACTCCAGAGTTAGAAAGTGTAATGCTAAGCAAGTATCCCCATTTGTTTTCTATCTGATTCCGGGACGGAATCCTTTTAAGGAGGGGAGACTGTAATAACCCCAAATTTGGAGAAATTTTGAAACCCTTATGAATAGTGTTTTTGCTGAACGAGAAAACTTTTCATGCCACGCTATGTAGGGGTTCTGTTATTGATCTTATGGGATATTATTAGTACTCTATGTGGTATATAAGTGTATGTAAAGATCGTCAGAATCCAATTCCGAACACTTTGATTTTTCCCGGAAATCCACAAGATACAGAGAGAATTGAGTATAAGGTAACAGGATAAAAAGGATTTAAATTAAAGGATTATAAGAGAGGATCATAGAAGGAATACAATATATTGAGAAAGGTTAAGGGAACCTAAGTAATAAGATCCCGGGTATGATCCCTCAAACGATAAACGAAAACGAAAGTTAAGCGAACCGTATAACAGATCAGCGGTCATTAGGCAAACAATTAGGAAGTTAATCAAAAGGGATTAGAGAGGATGATGTCACCCAACCAATGAGAAGAGGACAAGGAGGGGAGGATTACATCATGAGGATGACACAAGCATGACAAGGGAAGGAAGAAGGTGTGGTTGAATGAGAACCACACAAATTCAAGGGCAAGAAGGTAATTGACTAAAGCAAATACAAAAACCTAGCAACCAAGCAAAACAAATCACAAAACACCAAATCCTCCATTTCTTCATGAAGCTCTCGGCTTCTTTCTTAAGAAATGGGAAGTCCAAGCTCCTCCACTTACTATTTAGCAAGGTAATTATCTAAGCTTCCCCATGGATAGTTACATACTTCCTATAAGTTTAAGCTTCTAATTCCAAGCCAATCTTTTTCTATAAATCATGAAAGAAGATGGTGAATAGTGTTTTCAAGAACTAAAATTTGTGTTCTTGAAGTTTTGTTTAGATTAAGCTTGGATAAGGGCTTTAAAGGTGATTCCAAGCCATTCTCTTGATTCTCCACTCTCCAAGGAAGGTATAAACTACAAACCCTAGCTTTAGTTTTGAGTAATTAGGATTGAATGTGTTTGATATAGCATATGTGAAGCATGATGCTTGATTGGTTGAAGTTTGGTTGAGTTTGTAGAGATTAGTTGGTTTTGTTGCATTGTTGGAGTTGTAAATCTTGGTAATTAGTTAAAGAACCTAAGTAAAGCTTTTAGTTCATGTGAGGAATAAGTATAAATGGTTAATGTGGATTTGTTGGGGCTGTTATGATGTGGTTTGGAGGAATATTGGTTGTATGATTGAATTGGGGTTGATTTGTGGTTGGTATTGAATGTTTTAAAATTTGGGAAATCGCGTAAACATAGCCGTCGTAACGTCCGATTTTCTGTAGACTGTTTTTGTGCATAACATTAGGACCCGAGAACCCCCTGCTAGATTATGACCACTGCCATGTTTAGATAGCTCATGTTACGAGCTTCGTTTTGATATGTAGTTCGTTCGATTCCGATGCACGGTTTAGGAGAAACGACCGTTTCAAGTAACGGCGTTTCGCGAACGAAACTTTTCCCCTCGCCTTACTTTGAAACATAGGTTAAAGACCAAAAAGGGTTAATTAATGTATGAAACATTTATGGTAAGTGTGTTAGGCAGTTGGTAAGACACTCGCGAAGGAATCGCTTTAAAACTCGTAAAGGTTAAATTATTAAAAATGGTGGAGCCGAGGGTACCCGAGTGACTTAAGCGAATCAGTGAGCGCAAAACAAGTGTTAGAGTCTAAGTTAGTTAAAGTATAGATTTACAAGTGACTTTGGTTTAATTCCAACTTACTTGTTGCTTATAGGTTACCAGACTCATCCCGAGCCATTCGTAACCCCCAGTCGCTCAGGCAAGTATTCTATCCGTTATACTATTGTTGTGATGTATACACTTGTATATGCATTATCTTGCGATAGATGCATGTTGGTTATTTAGCAAATTCTTGCGATATATTGTAGCATGTGATATGGTATATATGCATGCCTGTTTCATATTCTTGAAATATATATCTGTTGGTTCAGTTGATAATACCTATGCTAGAGGATAGCAGTATCTTGCATATACCCTTAGTATAGGGACCCAAAGGTGAAAATATTTTCTAAAACCGGGAGTCGAGGATCCCGAGTAGATTTTGTATATATGGATATGGATATATATATATATATTTATATATATATATGGTTATAGTTTTCCAAACTATTAATCGAATAAGGTTTATTCGATAACTTTAAACTTTATTTATTATTGAATATTATTTCGAATATTATTCGAAGGCGTATGACTCCTTTTATTTATTTATCTGAATATTATTTGAATATTCATTCGAGGGCTTATGACTCTTTTATATTATTTATTGAATATTATTTGAATATTCATTCGAGGGCTTATGACTCTTTTATATTATTAGTGAATATTATTGAATATTCATTTGAGGATCTATGACTCCGATTATTTGCTGAAATATATTCTTTATTTTATTAAAGAATAAGGTGTTAATAATCAAACTTATTTTCGATTATTCAAATAAAGATAATACTTTCATATAAGTATATCTTTGGTTATTTAATACTCGTTTCAAGTATAAATTTTAATACTTCTACTTCAATTATTTTTATAAAGACTATTCTTTATGGGAATATTATTTAAATAATAATATTCGGTCATTTTCTAAATATTCTGGGGACTGATTTACTTCATTAAATCAGCTTTACTCCAAACACTCTTTAAAGTGTTTTCGAGTCTTCAAAATGATTTTTAAAAGTCAGAGTGGATCCCAAAACTCTTTTTTTTATATATTTAAGATCTTCCTTTTAAGGGGATTTAAATACTCGCTCAAAACCTAGGGAATCCGGCTCTGTGGTGTATTTTATATTCGCAACGAGGTTGCAATTTTGGTAAATGAATTGATTACTTGCCCAACGTTCGGGAAGTAAGCCCATCTAATTGAGTCGGCATAAGCGACAGGCCGGGGTACGGTCTATTATTGTGTAAGTGGCTGGGTGGCAGTCCATCAACGCGTGAGGGGCCGGGTAACGGTCTAGCGCGAGGTCCTAATGCGGCCAGGGTGATGACCGGTGAGGAATTCATCCATCTACAGTAGAAAAGGTTACTTATTGGTATCTTTGCCTGATCAGCAAGATATCTGGTTTATGCCAAAATTCTTTTTCTTTCCAAAATTCATTGGATGTTTCAAACTCTGTTCATACTTTACATAACAGAGGTTCCAGGAAATGTTTAAGAGATATATATATATGTGGATATATATATATCGGGACTAAATAAAGTATCTCATAACTTTTTCATTCAATAATATTTCAAAGATTGAATCTATTCAAGTTTTAACTTGTGGTCTCATCTATGGGATGTTTTTCTTAAAACTAATTATAACTTGAACGGTGGTAGTTCAAGTAGTATTTGGGAAAGATATAAGTATATTGGGGTATCTTGTAACTTCATCTTTGAAACTTATATCTAGTTAATGATTGTCTTATGAATGACAAAGATTTTCGGAAAAACGTTGAGACAAGGTTAGATATATGAGATCACCTTGCAACGATATTTTTATATATATACAGTTATAAACTGGAACTTTGTGTGTATTATGCATGGAAGAGGACTTCCAATATTTTGAAAAGTATATATATGTATATATATATACTGAATATTTTGCGACTTCATCGCATTAAGATATCAAACTTGGTTCATTTCTTTTGACCAAGACTTTCATGAGTACTATGAGAAGGCTCATATACTAGTAAGTATATACTAGTAATTATCTTACACACGATAAAAGATTCTAGTAAGTATCCATTTAGATACTTATATTATTGTTATCACTATATATTATCTTGCGAGCTGTAAGGCTCACTCTTGCTTTATTTCTTCATCACACAACAACAGTTAGGAAAGATGGCCAGACTCCAGCAGACCCAGCGCAAGCGCGTGGGAAGCGTCCCTCGTCTTCCCGATGATGTTGTGGCTGCTATAGCTGCAGAGGTAGATCTATTGGTAGATCAGGCATTCTACTTTTGAGAATCAATTATGTATAATTATAACTTGTGGCAGATAATGGCAATTAACTGTAAATTTATCAAGTAATCATTTCGGGTTGTAATAACTTTTAAATTGTGGATTCAAAGACTTGTACTTATTTGAATTTCATCTCTGAGACTATAACGGGTTGTGGTGTATGTTAGTGTGGGGTCACAGCATAAGGTTGTTTATTATTAATTAAGTGAAGTGATATTGTGGAAAGAAAGACCGTGACGACCCGGATCCCCGACCCCGGATCTGGGGGTGTTACATCTCACCTACTTTTTTCTTCTTGGAAGAGTTCCTCTTCCTTTTCTTAGGATTGGAACCTTCACCAATTAGAAGAACAGAACTCTTCTTAGGGGGAAAATTCGATTCCGCAGTCTTCAACATGTTGTGGAGTTCAGGCAGGCTGACATCCAACTTATTCATGTGAAAGTTCACAATAAACTGCGAGAACGAACTCGGAAGCGATTGCAAGACCAAGTCTTGGCTCAGCTCCCCATCCATGGCAAAACCAAGTTGTCCAAGACGTTCAATCAAATTGATCATCTTAAGTACATGGTCATTCACAGATGATCCCTCAGACATCCTACAACCGAACAACTCCTTCGATATCTCATATCGAGCTGTCCTCCCTGCCACATCATACAACTGTTGTAGATGCATGAGGATAGTGTGAGCATCCATATGCTCATGTTGCTTCTGTAGCTCAATGTTCATGGAAGCTAGCATGATGCATTGAGCAACATTTGCATCATCTATCCACTTACAATACACAATATGTTCATCATTATGTGCATCACTAGCAGGTTCAGTAGGCTTAGGTGAGTCAATCACGTATTCCAGCTTCTCAATCCTGAGAACAATTCTCAAGTTT
This sequence comes from Apium graveolens, assembly GCF_009905375.1. Taxonomy (NCBI): domain Eukaryota; kingdom Viridiplantae; phylum Streptophyta; class Magnoliopsida; order Apiales; family Apiaceae; genus Apium; species Apium graveolens. The sequence continues at coordinate 209,105,987 of NC_133654.1, forward strand.
CGAAGCCAGTCAGCATAATTAGGACCTGTCAATTTGTGAGCATCTAGTATGCTCCTGAGTGATAGTGCAGAAGACATAACGTACAAAGTAAATCTGTAAATGATAAACACATAACAACACTTAGCAAATATTCGATTTCATTTCAAAAAACACTATATGAATCGGGTCTTTATTCATAAGTGGCTCCCACTAGTTTATCTAATTTATTCAACCCCCTACGTGAAAAATTAAGCATTCATAATGCTAGTGGGAATAGGGATCCTACATTCCATTACACAACCCCGGCTGTGGCACGAAACGCCATGTAATGTTCAATAGGCAGACAACTCTTGTCAATTACATCTAATGTTATTCCCTAATCAAACTTTAGCCTCTTGAATAATTGAGTCACGGTTGTGGCACGACAAACTCAATATTCTAAGTCAAGTCTAACCCAACATTCCGTACAATTGAATCAGTCCCCAAAGGCCCACGACTGTGATACGTAACGACCTTTAGATTCTTATTCAATGTACACATCTCTATGTAATAGACAAGTATTTCTTATTTCGAAATCAAAGCCCTCGGCTGTGGCATGAAACGACAATGATTCAAAAATAAGAACTACTTTCTACCATGTCGGAAGGCTATGACCGACACAAGCCCGTTGTATCATTGGCCAATTACTACTTGATATTATTTAATTTTAGAGGGATTATATTACGTTACAATCATAATCATATTATAAAGAAATTCTTCCTTTTAAATTAAATATTTCAAATCAATAATCAATAATCAGATGATTCCCAGATCGGGTGGAGCATTGTCAAGAGGCGTCACTTAATAACCCTTTCTTACAGATAGAAATCTGTTGTTGACACAATCATCCTTTCTCTCATATCGAAAATTCATATTCAATTACGTGTTTCACAAACACAAGAATCTCATGATTGTATTCATAATATTGTTATTAAGGTTATGAAACAATTTCACAATACTAGGTTGTCCAACAAACGCCTTATGTTCATTTAAGTTCACCTAAATCTATCATCGCATGATAAACTAAGCATATATCACATATATAAACATGAATAAACATCAAGGTAGGCATGTTACATCATCTAGCATATTGGTCTAAGCATTATACATCTCTATGTATCACATGAAGCATTTAAAAGCAATTTAAAACAGTCAAAACAGCTTTAAAACACTTCATGGAAATATAAACAGTTCAAAACTTTTATATAAACTAAAATTGATCACTCCATTAGATCCGTCTCGAAAAAACGAATCCAACGGTATATTGCACACCCAAAACGGAGTTACGAAACTCCCAGAAAATCAATTTTAAAATCAACAGACGGGCTGTAACGTATTACAGGAACGCGTTACAAGCCTGTAACGCATTCTGGTGATGCGTTACACCCCTTTTAAGCCATTAAAGGGTGTAACGCATCCCGTGAATGTGCCACAGGTGTGTAACGCATTCCCGGAATGCGTTACACCCTTTTTTTATTATTATTTTCGCAGCAGCCGCCGCTTATTCCTTCTCGAACTCCGTGCAAGTCAGACCTGACAGCCTGTTCTTTCTTCTTTTCCGTGTCTCACACCACAGCAGACAAAACAGCAGCAGATATATACTTACATACAATCAATTTATATATATATATATATGATTTATTTAATTACGAATTTAATTGATACAACTTCAAAAATTCATAATAAAAAATCTATACATCTCAAAATTATGAAAAAAATACCCAGACGATCTACAACACTTGTAGAACCCAGATCAACATTCAAAATTATTCTGAGAAATGATTTCTCATCAGACAAAATTAATCCATAATATAACTTGTAAAAATCATAATTAATTCAAACAAGCACATAAAATTCTGAAATTTTTACCACAGATCTATATGCATACAACCTATGCTCTGATACAATTGTTGGATTTTTAACGCAGCGGGGTATGGCAAAACACTTTTACACATACAAAATCCAAATAAAAGCATATAAATCGTGAATAAAAATTCGAGGGATCGAATCTAACCTTTTAAAATAATTCGGAGACAACGATCAGAGATCCTTAGCAGTTGCTCCTAAAGTGTGAAGCACTCCACCGGTATCCACCAAGAAAACGATGTTAAGGAGGAGGAAGGAGGTGGAGAGAATTGGGTTTTCCAAACTTTTTTGGGTTTTCGGGTTCGATGTGGGTTAGAATAAAATAGGGTCTATAATAGTGTATTTGTAGGCAAAATTTTCAGCTGAAATTTTCCCATAAATAATATTATTATTATCCCATTTATTATTCTCATTAATAATTAAAACACCTTTTAATTATTAATCCTTTTTCTAAACACTTTAGAAATAATTCTCTCTTTTGATTTAATTTCCAAAAATTAAATCCTTTAATTAATAATATTAAGAACTTTTCTTAATTAATTTATAATCAATTAAATCTCATTTAATCAATTATTAAATTTGCCAATTAATTATTTATTTCACAAATAAATAATTATTAGACATTATTAATTAATTTCTCCACCATCAAATCATTCTCTTTTTATGGTGTGACCCTGTAGGTTCAATATTAAGCCGGTAGTAGAAATAAATAATAATAAAACTATTTTATCATTATTTATATAAATTCTCTAATTTATTAAATATGATTAATTAATTAATCACATTTACTCTACATCGTGAGTGATGCTTCTCAACATATCGCGACTATCCGGATAATATGAATTCACTGCTTAGAATACCAAGAACCTGTCAGTGAGTAGTTACCGTACAATAAACTCCTTCTACCCAATAATGTCCTGATTAAATACAAGGCATGGATCTCGTGTCAAGCCTATCTAATTCAATCACTTGCTTACCATTTACTATGCGTAGTTCTATGCAAATTAGAAACTCCTTTCTAATTTCATTCACTCTGGCCAGAGATTCCTGAACTATCATAAGTGGATCAGCCTTGAACATTCGCTTCCTTCACTGGAAGGGGTAGATCCTTTATTGATCATACACTATCTTCGTGTACAAATTCCTATACCCAGAAGAGCCCTAATAATTGTCCCTGGAGACTAAGAACTAAACCAAAGCATAGTTCAGTGTACACAAGATGACTATGATGACCTCAAGTCTAAGGATACTTGTACAACTATCACTATGTGAACAACTGCTGATACGTGAGTGAACTCCATCAGTTGTTCAGCTGTGCGAGTCATGTTCAGTGAACTTATTCTATAATAAGCACCTACATACTAGCTATAGTGTCACCACACAAATGTCTATGAGAACAGACATCCTTCATAATGAAGCAAGCATAGTATGTACCGATCTTTGCGGATTATTAATTACCAGTTAGTAATCCTATGACCAGGAACTATTTAAGTTTAGAGTTATCATCTTTTTAGGTCTCACTATTATGATCTCATCATAATCCATAAAAAGCTTTACTCTAAACTATGGTATATCTTATTTAAACACTTAAATAGATAAAGCCCGTAATAAAAACAAAACAAGTCTTTATTAATATCAATGAAATCAAAACAGATTACATAAAAGTTATTCCTAAATCCTAATACATGATTGGACTTAGGACATATTCCTTTCAATCTCCCACTTGTACTAAAGCCAATCACTCTGGTATCTAATACCAATCTTGTCTTTATGACGATCAAAGTGACTTTCATAAAGTAGCTTTGTGAGTGGGTCTGCTATGTTGTTATGTGTGTCAACTCTAATTCAATACAATATAAGAAATGTTACCACGCTCCCACTAACCCTTTTGTAGACGCATGGTTCATCTACGTTTTTGATAAAATCAAACTCTTTGATTGTCTCATCAAAACGAATGTTCCATCTTTCGAGAAGCTTGCTTTAAACCACATATGGTTCGCAGTAGCTTACACACTAGGTTTTCATTTCCCTTGGAAAGAAAACCATCTGGCTATATGCCAGATCTCATAGTCGTAGTAAGCAGCATTCGCAAGCAAAATCCGAACTGATTTTTACAGGGCTACAGGTAAAAGGTTTCATCAAAGTCAATCCATTGCCTTTGTTTGAATCCTTTTGCCACAAGCCTGGCCTTATAGGTCTCCACCTGGCCATCTGCTATAATCTATCTTTTGTATACTGTATATATAGATTCCATTCTAGATTTCATGGCACTATGCCATTTCTCTGAGTCAACACTACTCATAGCCTCATTATAGGTCACAGGATCGTCATCATCAATGATCGACAACTCATTGTCATTCTCAATGACAAGGCCATATTACCTCTCAGGTTGGCGAGACACTCTCCCTGATCTATGAATGGGCTATTCCACAAAAGGTTGTTCAGTCAGAACATGTGTTTCCACTTGATCCGTAGTAGTTTGTGCTTCTTGAACTTCATCAAGTTCAATTTTGCTCCCACTGTTTCCTTCAAGGATAAACTCCTTTTCCAAGAAGGTAGCATGTCTGGAGACAAACACCCGATGATCGGTGCAAAAGTAATACCCTAAAGTCTCTTTAGGATATCCCACAAAACTACATTTTACGGATCGATATTCCAGCTTATCTGGGTCAACTTTCTTGACATAAGCTGGACATCCCCAAATCTTAACGTGTTTAAGACTCGGTTTCCTTTCTTTCCATATCTCATACGGAGTTTGAGGAACAGATTTGGAAAGCACCTTATTCAGTTAATATGCTGAGGTTTCCAATGCATAACCCCATAGGAATACTGGAAGATTCTCATAGCTCATCATGGACCGAACTATGTCTAACAAAGTTCGATTTCTCCTTTCAGATACCAATCTGGAGGAGTCCTGTAACACCCCCAGATCCGGGGTCGGGGATCCGGGTCGTCACGGTCTTTCTCTCCACAATATCACTTCACTTAATTAATATAATAACCTTATGCTGTGACCCCACACTGACACACACCACAACCCGTTATAGTCTCAGAGATGAAATTTAAATAAGTACAAGTCTTTGAATCCACAATTTAAAAGTTATTACAACCCAAAATGATTACTTGATAAATTTACAGTTAATTGCCATTATCTGCCACAAGTTATAATTATACATAATTTGATTCTCAAAAATAGAATGCCTGATCTACCAATAGATCTACCTCTGCAGCTATAGCAGCCACAACATCATCGGGAAGACGCGGGATGCTTCCCACGCGCTTGCGCTGGGTCTGCTGGAGTCTGGCCATCTTTCCTAACTGTTGTTGTGTGATGAAGAAATAAAGCAAGAGTGAGCCTTACAGCTCGCAAGATAATACATAGTGATAACAATAATATAAGTATCTAAATGGATACTTACTAGAATCTTTATCGTGAGTAAGGTAATTACTTACTGGATATAAGTTTTAAAAGAAGATGAAGTTACCAATTACTTCACTATACTTATACCATTTTTAGAAATCTACTTGAACTACTACTGTTCGAAGTATAATAAGATTCACGAGGTCATCCCATAGATGAGACCACAAATAAAACTTGAAAATATTTGATCTTTGAAATATTTTGAAAAGAGATGAAGTTACGAGATACTTCATTCAATGGATACACCAGTAAAAATGTTTGACCCTGTCAATGCTTCGGCAACCACCCATTAGTAGCCTTTCAATCGAAATGCTACGGGTAGTGTTGCAGAATTATCCAAATGGATGATGAACTCATTACGGGAGTTTACCGCGCCAGGAAGACCACTTACGATGATCAGTCGTAGTAGTACAACCCCACCATTTTCTACATGTAGAGGAGAACCTGTCGGATTTACTTGTCAACCGAACACTGAACTCCTAAGGAATGGACCTCCTTAGCGGAACTTCCAGGCCATTTGGGCCAATATAATAAGGCTGGGCCGGCGCTACTCGACCACTTACGCCACTCCTAGTTCAGATGAAATCCATGACTCTGAAACGTAAAGCTCGTTTCCCCCTTTCCCCAAGTAGAAACTTGTTGATACGGCTCCACCAAGAAGTCGTATCTAGTTGGAAAGGAAAACTCACCGATATTTCCCAGGCGATGCCTGTTAATGGATTAACTTGTTCCAAGAATTTTACTTCCCGAATATTGGGTAAGTAATCAAAAACTCTTTTACCAAGACAGCAACCTTGTTGCGAATATAAAACACACCACCGAGCCGGATCCCCCATGTTTTGAGCGAGTATTTAAATCCCCTTTTTAAAAGGAAGATCTTAAATATAAAAATAGTTTTGGGATCCGCTCTCACTTTTGAAAATCATTTTAAAGACTCGAAAACACTTTAAAGAGTGTTTGGAGTAAAACTGATTTAATGAAGTAAATCAGTCCCCAGAATATTTAGAAAATGACTGAATATTATTATTTAAATAATATTCCCATAAAGAATAATCTTTATAAAAATAATTGAAGTAGAAGTATTAAAACTTATACTTGAAACGAGTATTAAATAACCAAAGATATACTTATATGAAAGTATTATCTTTATTTGAATAATCGAAAATAAGTTTGATTATTAACACCTTATTCTTTAATAAAATAAAGAATATATTTCAGCAAATAATCGGAGTCATAGATCCTCAAATGAATATTCAAATAATATTCATTAAATAATATAAACTGAGTCATAAGCCTTCGAATGAATATTCAAATAATATTCAATAATAACATAAAGAGTCATAAGCCCTCGAATGAATATTCAAATAATATTCAGATAAATAAATAAAAGGAGTCATACGCCCTCGAATGAATATTCAAAATAATATTCAATAATAAAATAAAGTTAAAGCTATCGAATAAACCTTATTCGATTAATAGTTTTGAAAACTATGACCATATATATATATATAAATATATATATATATATATATATATATCCATATCCATATATACAAAATCTACTCGGGATCCTCGACTCCCGGTTTTAGAAAATATTTTCACCTTTGGGTCCCTATACTAAGGGTATATGCAAGTTACCGCTATCCTCTAGCATATGTATTATCAACTGAACCAACAGATATATATTTCAAGAATATGAAACAGGCATGCATATATACCATATCACATGCTACAATATATCGCATCATTTGCTAATTATCCAACATGCATCTATCGCAAGATAAGGCAAATACATATATTCATCACAACAACAGTATAACGGATAGAATACTTGCCTGAGCGACTTGGGGGTGAGAAAGGCTCGGGACGAGTCTGATAACCTATAAACAACAAGTAAGTTGGAATTAAACCAAAATCACTTGTAAATCTATACTTTAACTAACTTAGACTCTAACGCTTGTTTTGCGCTCACTGATTTGCTTAAGTCACTCGGGTACCCTCGGCTCCACCATTTTTAATAATTTAACCTTTACGAGTTTTAAAGCGATTCCTTCGCGAGTGTCTTACCAACTGCCTAACACACTTACCATAAATGTTTCATACATTAATTAACCCTTTTTGGTCTTTAACCTATGTTTTAAAGTAAGGCGAGGGAAAAAGTTTCGTTCGCGAAACGCCGTTACTTGAAATGGCCGTTTCTCCTAAACCGTTCATCGGAATCGAACGAACTACATATCAAAACGAAGCTCGTAACATGAGCTATCTAAACATGGCAGTGGTCATAATCTAGCAGGGGGTTCTCGGGTCCTAATGATATGCACAAAAACAGTCCAAAGAAAATCGGACGTTACGACGGCTATGTTTACGCGATTTCCCAAATTTTAAACCATTCAATACCAACCACAAATCAACCCCAAATCAATCATACAACCAATATCCCTCCAAACCACATCATAACAGCCCCAACAAATCCACATTAACCATTTATACTTATTCCTCACATGAACTAAAAGCTTTACTTAGGTTCTTTAACTAATTACCAAGATTTACAACTCCAACAATGCAACAAAACCAACTAATCTCTACAAACTCAACCAAACTTCAACCAATCAAGCATCATGCTTCACATATGCTATATCAAACACATTCAATCCTAATTACTCAAAACTAAAGCTAGGGTTTGTAGTTTATACCTTCCTTGGAGAGGTGGGAGGAGCTAGGAAGCCTTAAGAAGCTTTGAGAAGTCTTAAGAATGCTTGGATCTTCAAGAAAACAAGAAAACTTCAAGTTAAAAAAACTTGAAAACACTATTCATAGTCTTCTTCTTTGATTAAATGAAGAAGATTGAGAAGGAATTAATGGCTTAAACTCATGATATAGTCCTAACTAAGCATGAAGATGATTAGGGAATTATCTTACCAATTTAGGAAGTTTGGATCTTGGATTTTGAATTTCTCTTGCCTTTTGAATAGTGAAAAGCCGTGAGCAATGAAGAACAAAGCCTTGGTTGCTTTTGATTTTTGATGAAAATGATTTTACTTGGCTTGGTTGATTGGTTTTTGTGCTTGCTTTAGTCAATTACCTTCTTGCCCTTGGATTTGTGTGGTTACAAAGCCACCACACCTCCTTCCTTCCCATGTCATGCTTATGTCATCCTCATGATGTCATCCTCACTTCCTTGTCCTCTTTCTATTGGTTGGATGACACTAATCCCTTTGATTATCTTCCTAATCGTTTGCCTAATGACCGCTGATCTGTTATACGGTTCGCTTAACTTTCGTTCTCGTTTATCGTTTGAAGGATCATACCCGGGATCTTATTACTTAGGTTCCCTTAACCTTTCTCAATACATTATATTCCTTTTTATGATCCTCTATTATAATCCTTTAATTTAAATCCTTTTTATCCTGTTACCTTATACTCAATTCTCTCCGTATCTTGTGGATTTCCGGGAAAAACCAAAGTGTTCGGAATTGGATTCTGACGATCTTTACATACACTTATATACTTCATAGAGTACTAATAATATCCCATAAGATCAATAACAGAACCCCTACATAGCGTGGCATGAAAAGTTTTCTCGTTCAGCAAAAACACTATTCATAAGGGTTTCAAAATTTCTCAAAAATTGGGGTTATTACAGTCTCCCCTCCTTAAAAGGATTCCGTCCCGGAATCAGATAGAAAACAAATGGGGATACTTTCTTAGCATTACACTTTCTAACTCTCGAGTCAATTTTCCCACATTGTGGTTCTACCACCAAACTCTTCCTAGTTTGATAACCCTTCTCCTAAGCACTTGTCCCTTTTCGATCTATAACCCTTTCTGGTTGCTCCCTATAGGTTATGTCTGGTCGCATGCCTATGCGCTCATATGCCCCTATTTATCTGGCATCCGAATTACATTTTCTTAACATTGATATGTGGAACACATTATGAACTTGCTACATATTCGGGGGTAGGGCTAGCTCATATGTTATCTTCCCAATATGTCTTAATATATCTAAGGGTCCAACAATTCGTGGACTTAGCTTCCCTTTCTTTTCGAGCCTCATCCTTCCTTTCCAAGGGAATACCTATAACAACACTAGGTCCCCCACTTCCTATTCCTTGTCCTTTCGTGTCAAATCAACATACTTCGTGTTCCTATCTTGGGCTACTACCAGCCGTCCTCTGATTAGATCTATTATATCCTTGGTCCTTTGGACCACTACTGGTCTGAGCATCTTGTGCTCTACAACTTCATCCTAACATAAGGGAGATCGACATTGTCTTCCCTCAAGGATCTCATAAGGCGACATCTCGATAATGACATATGATCTATTGTCGTAAGATAACTCAATCCGAATTAAGTGATCATTCCAAATTCTTTCAAGTCTATTACACAGACTCTCATCATAGCTTCCAATCATTAGAACTTTTGCTTCTCAATACCCATTCTTTTCCAGTTCGTAATCGCTACTACCTTCCGTTCCTAATATTATACGGGTTATACTTTTGCTTGTTAGCGTTCTATAACCTTTTAATAACCACGTCAACCTTAGTATCATGAATGTGTTCCCATTCCGCATACTACCACCACTTTATTACTCCTTTTTCAGTTGTTTCTATTTTCCAAAGTTTGATCAATCATATAGAAGTAAAGGAATTTGTTGAGAGATCACTATGATCATGAACACTTGTTATATTGCATAGTTAGTACAGAAGGTGGCCAGCCTTTAGTACTTGACAAGCAATTAAACAATAGATGGTATCCTACTAGGCTTCTATCACACAGATAGATAGTCATTCGGCAATACCTCCCCTTCTGGAAGGGTTGTTCTTCTCAGATTACATGAAATGAAAAGAAGAGAAAAGAACGAACTGAAGAGAATTGTATATATAAAAAAAATATATATACTGCCACAAAATATCTGGCTTGGAACCTACCTCTGAATTATAGAGGTTTGTCATAGGAGAACAAAACATAAACGTATTTATATCAGCATCAAGTATTATAGCATCGTATTTCCCATGCCTAAATATTTCTATTCCGTTCATCATTCTATGAACCCATGCTCTTCCTCGAGCTTATACACAATCACCTTTGAAACTCCCTCGACATCGAAAATCGAATCTGGGATCTCATTCTAGACCTCATCATTACTAGAACCCATTTCTATACCGCAACCTTCTTAGTATAATAATACGACTCTCTATTGATAAGAAAGAATAAATATTCACTAGGTAGATACTCTACTTAATTAGTCTATCAATGATAACTTATATACTACCACGACCCGATTAGTGGTACTCAATCTCAACATCCATTCCAATACAACTCTCACGGTTGTAATCAGCTCATTACTCGCAAAATTATTGCTGCCTTACTATGGTCCACCACTGACCCACTGTCATCATTCACTTTCCACGAAATCTTAATAGCTAACCATACGGAGTCCATACATGTCGTATCAAATCCTTCTAAGGAGGTAACATAATCACCATTTCTGATTCATGAAGAACACTCCTAATCCTGACATACATACATGACATGAAGCAGATAAAATTTTAGAAGAGTTTCAATCAAAACAACGATAGCAGGTTAATACCATTCTAAATCATATGCCTTAAATATAAGACTTAACTCAAGGGTTCATCTAGTCCTTTTTGAAACATGGTCCTGGATTATTCTCAAGATAGGACCTTCTAAGATAGATAGCCCGTTCATGGAGATTACACGAATTAAACCTTTACCAACTACTATTACGGTTGGGTATTGCACAGTCATCAGAAGGAATGTCAATCTTCCAAACCATAATTCAACCTTCACATTTTTAACCATCATCACGGTATTCTTTTGGCACACGCGCCTATAATTATCCACTTACCTTTAAAGTGTCGGCCACCTCTTTGGCCTTTCCTGATAGTAAAATTTCCTTACAGTCAATGTCACATTAACCACCTCCAAATAAATTTCTACCTTATTTCAATCACAGCTTATGTGAAAATGCTTTCCTTAAAATCTGATGAGTAAAAAAAAAATCACCATTTTTCCATAAGTTATTGCCTCAGTCTTTAGAGGCTAATCACTTGTCATGACTGACTCTCAATCATACTTAGAACATCTTTTATCTTAGGTCCTAATTGCCCTGAACAATTTCGACCTTTACTGGTTCGATCCATACTTTCTCGTGGTTTAACACGTGCCCCACTTGGCAACATTATAATTACGTCATATTTCCTTTATCAACATTTCTATTCTTGAGAATTTTGAATATTACCTTTCTCCTTGTAAAACCTCTAAGGTTATCCTTGAATCGTTCCTCCTGTATTCCCTAGATACAGGGCATATCAAAATACCATATACTAATACTAGAATCATTGTCTATATACTTTTGAAAAAAAAATTCTCCACTGATTCTTTAAAGGTTGTTATTACCTTAATCCTTTCCAATTCATACTGTCAAATTTCATACTATCCCTATTAAGGGTGAAATGCCAACCTTTATGCATTCCCCTAGGATTCATTTTAAGTTACCGATGTTCTATCCTTAATTCCACCTTTGAAAAGGTACATGCATCCATCCATGGATAAATAAAGTCATATATCCCTGATAAGGGTATCTTATTCAATCATTCCCACCTCGATAGTATATTCCTAATTTCACAATAACATCTGTATACAAAATGAGGTTAATCAAAATGGCCTCCAAAAGATAACAACGGTTATCCGCTTTTCTTGCCTAATCTGGTAACGATAACATGGATGTTCTGGAAGATATTGGTCGTGTTCAACGTGAACCTCTTCTTAATAATTCCTTATTTACTTTTGTTGTTTATCTCAACAGTCATCTCAATGTTGGGATATCTTTCATACCTGGCGTCTCCCTTTCTGGGTATCATGCCACCGGTCTTAGACTTCACATTCTTGAAGGTCACTTCCTTCATCCAATTTTCCTAGTTTCTTACTTTCTTGTCTCCTCAGTCTATCCGCGTCTCATTATCTATCCTTCGAATTATCTCAAGGTTTCCTCGAATCTTTCCAACTTACAGGGGATAAAATATATGTATCTCTTATACCTTCAACCATTAATTTAACTCATGGTGAATCACTCTCATCCGGACGATTACATACTTTTCTATTTCTATTTCTATGAGTCTTTAGGGTTTCCTCATACCCAACTCCCTTATCATTCCTCAAACCCTCTTGCCTTTATATTCCTTTCTCTTATCGTTATTTCATGAACCAACACAACATAAGCATTGATTTCAAACATCCCGTCATTCTGGATTCGTGTCTTCAGAATGAATCTTGATAACTTTTACAACTTAGATTTCATAATTCATCATACTCGTCTGCCTTTGTTCTGGCTCTTAAGCTTTTACACTATCTCCATAACCTTGGGAAGTACTTTCCTGAAAACAATTGACTGAACTTAAATCAGTTTATCATAACCTCTGGCTCCGTGCCTTTCTTGGTCTTTCACCAGCGGGTGGTCTCTCTCTTAGGAGGGTAAGTGACAAAACAGTCCTTTTGAGATTCGTCAATCATTTAGAATCTCAAATAATTCCTATATTTCCTTTAGCCAGGCTCTTGCCTCGATTGGGCCAGCTTGTTCCTTGGAACTCTGAGAGCTTAGCGACTTAGAGGTCCTGAAAGAATTTCACACCACATTGTTTCCTCAAGGTGGTGGTTGGGGATAATAGTCTAAGTTCTGTCTAGATAGGTCCATGAATTGCCGTATAGGAGTACCGTCTCGGGTCTCCTTTCCTTACTCGACTTTCTGTTTCCTTAGTATGAAATGTTTCATCCTACTCCCCATAATTGGGGTCATCTTTTAATTTAAAATCCTCATTTTCCACTCCATTATGTTATGGGTTCCTTCTATCTTGATGGCGTCCTCCCTGACTATCACATTCAGGGTTTGCTCTAACTCTTATTCCTCAAACTAGCTTTCATCTAAGATTTCATCTTTACGCTCTTAAACATTTGGAACCCAAATTCTATAGGAATACCTCATTATTCCCTTATCATCTCTCTCGGTATTAATCTCATATCTATTTGTTGGCTCTCTGCCTTCATTCATCACTTTTTCTGGCACAATATGTTCCTTTCCAATAATTCGGTCTCTATTGCAATCTCAAACAGCTTTTCGGTACCGGCTCCGGTTACCTTCACTACTATTTCCAAAACCTCTTATAAACTCTCCCAAAGACATTATCATCTTGAGTCTCTCCTTTTTACTAAGGGCATCAGCCACCACATTGGCTTTCCCCGAATGATAAAGAATCTCCCAATCATTATTCTTGATTAGCTCTAACTGCCTCCTCTGGCATATGTTGAGCTCTTTCTACGTGAAAATGTACTAGAGCACTTATGGCTTAGGTAATTCTCGCACTTCTCTCCATACAAGTAGTGCCTCCAATCTTTAGGGTAAACTATTGCCACGAGCCTAAGCTCATGAGCGGGGATATCGAATTTCATACTACCTTAATTGTCTTGACATGTACGCGATTACCTTACCGTGCTGCATAAGCACGCACCCTAAGCCCTTGTGCGAAGCGTCACTACACTTCACAAAATCTCCTTTTCCATCCGGCAACGCCAGCATAGGGGCCATCACCAACCTCTGCTTCAGTTCTTGAAAGCTGTTCTCACATTTCTCTGTCCATTCAAACTTCTCAGTCTTACGAGTAAGCCGCGTTAAAGGGGCTACTATCTTTACAACTTGAACGAACCTCCGGTAGTGACCGGCCAATCCTACCTCTGGTAGTCGACCAAACCATGGTCATCAATTCATCAGTGGTCCTTTATCCAATCCTGTCAGGATCCTCCATGGGATCCTCCTCAACAACTATCCCTTCTAGGACAACATCCTCAACCGCTAAATCCTCAATATCAACATCATCCGGTCCTGCATTAGGACACTCTATCGGATCCACAATCCGATCTCCAATTAGTAATAAAATATCATCGCGATGTTGCTCCTCAACATCAGGGTTCGGAGTCCCGCTACCATATACAATAACGAACTACGCTCCTATCACGATATTTATAAGGGTTCCCATAAGGGTTTTAACTGTCAGTACTACGTTAGGTAGCCCGACTATGAACTTGGCAAGAGTTCTTATTATCTTTGTGAACTTATTATCTTAACGTCCCATCATCTCTGAGGTTTATAACGCTTAGCTCTGATACCATTTCTGTAACACCCCCAGATCCGGGGTCGGGGATCCGGGTCGTCACGGTCTTTCTCTCCACAATATCACTTCACTTAATTAATATAATAACCTTATGCTGTGACCCCACACTGACACACACCACAACCCGTTATAGTCTCAGAGATGAAATTTAAATAAGTACAAGTCTTTGAATCCACAATTTAAAAGTTATTACAACCCAAAATGATTACTTGATAAATTTACAGTTAATTGCCATTATCTGCCACAAGTTATAATTATACATAATTTGATTCTCAAAAATAGAATGCCTGATCTACCAATAGATCTACCTCTGCAGCTATAGCAGCCACAACATCATCGGGAAGACGCGGGATGCTTCCCACGCGCTTGCGCTGGGTCTGCTGGAGTCTGGCCATCTTTCCTAACTGTTGTTGTGTGATGAAGAAATAAAGCAAGAGTGAGCCTTACAGCTCGCAAGATAATACATAGTGATAACAATAATATAAGTATCTAAATGGATACTTACTAGAATCTTTATCGTGAGTAAGGTAATTACTTACTGGATATAAGTTTTAAAAGAAGATGAAGTTACCAATTACTTCACTATACTTATACCATTTTTAGAAATCTACTTGAACTACTACTGTTCGAAGTATAATAAGATTCACGAGGTCATCCCATAGATGAGACCACAAATAAAACTTGAAAATATTTGATCTTTGAAATATTTTGAAAAGAGATGAAGTTACGAGATACTTCATTCAATGGATACACCAGTAAAAATGTTTGACCCTGTCAATGCTTCGGCAACCACCCATTAGTAGCCTTTCAATCGAAATGCTACGGGTAGTGTTGCAGAATTATCCAAATGGATGATGAACTCATTACGGGAGTTTACCGCGCCAGGAAGACCACTTACGATGATCAGTCGTAGTAGTACAACCCCACCATTTTCTACATGTAGAGGAGAACCTGTCGGATTTACTTGTCAACCGAACACTGAACTCCTAAGGAATGGACCTCCTTAGCGGAACTTCCAGGCCATTTGGGCCAATATAATAAGGCTGGGCCGGCGCTACTCGACCACTTACGCCACTCCTAGTTCAGATGAAATCCATGACTCTGAAACGTAAAGCTCGTTTCCCCCTTTCCCCAAGTAGAAACTTGTTGATACGGCTCCACCAAGAAGTCGTATCTAGTTGGAAAGGAAAACTCACCGATATTTCCCAGGCGATGCCTGTTAATGGATTAACTTGTTCCAAGAATTTTACTTCCCGAATATTGGGTAAGTAATCAAAAACTCTTTTACCAAGACAGCAACCTTGTTGCGAATATAAAACACACCACCGAGCCGGATCCCCCATGTTTTGAGCGAGTATTTAAATCCCCTTTTTAAAAGGAAGATCTTAAATATAAAAATAGTTTTGGGATCCGCTCTCACTTTTGAAAATCATTTTAAAGACTCGAAAACACTTTAAAGAGTGTTTGGAGTAAAACTGATTTAATGAAGTAAATCAGTCCCCAGAATATTTAGAAAATGACTGAATATTATTATTTAAATAATATTCCCATAAAGAATAATCTTTATAAAAATAATTGAAGTAGAAGTATTAAAACTTATACTTGAAACGAGTATTAAATAACCAAAGATATACTTATATGAAAGTATTATCTTTATTTGAATAATCGAAAATAAGTTTGATTATTAACACCTTATTCTTTAATAAAATAAAGAATATATTTCAGCAAATAATCGGAGTCATAGATCCTCAAATGAATATTCAAATAATATTCATTAAATAATATAAACTGAGTCATAAGCCTTCGAATGAATATTCAAATAATATTCAATAATAACATAAAGAGTCATAAGCCCTCGAATGAATATTCAAATAATATTCAGATAAATAAATAAAAGGAGTCATACGCCCTCGAATGAATATTCAAAATAATATTCAATAATAAAATAAAGTTAAAGCTATCGAATAAACCTTATTCGATTAATAGTTTTGAAAACTATGACCATATATATATATATAAATATATATATATATATATCCATATCCATATATACAAAATCTACTCGGGATCCTCGACTCCCGGTTTTAGAAAATATTTTCACCTTTAGGTCCCTATACTAAGGGTATATGCAAGTTACCGCTATCCTCTAGCATATGTATTATCAACTGAACCAACAGATATATATTCCAAGAATATGAAACAGGCATGCATATATACCATATCACATGCTACAATATATCGCATCATTTGCTAATTATCCAACATGCATCTATCGCAAGATAAGGCAAATACATATATTCATCACAACAACAGTATAACGGATAGAATACTTGCCTGAGCGACTTGGGGGTGAGAAAGGCTCGGGACGAGTCTGATAACCTATAAACAACAAGTAAGTTGGAATTAAACCAAAATCACTTGTAAATCTATACTTTAACTAACTTAGACTCTAACGCTTGTTTTGCGCTTACTGATTTGCTTAAGTCACTCGGGTACCCTTGGCTCCACCATTTTTAATAATTTAACCTTTACGAGTTTTAAAGCGATTCCTTCGCGAGTGTCTTACCAACTGCCTAACACACTTACCATAAATGTTTCATACATTAATTAACCCTTTTTGGTCTTTAACCTATGTTTTAAAGTAAGGCGAGGGAAAAAGTTTCGTTCGCGAAACGCCGTTACTTGAAATGGCCGTTTCTCCTAAACCGTTCATCGGAATCGAACGAACTACATATCAAAACGAAGCTCGTAACATGAGCTATCTAAACATGGCAGTGGTCATAATCTAGCAGGGGGTTCTCGGGTCCTAATGCTATGCACAAAAACAGTCCAAAGAAAATCGGACGTTACGACGGCTATGTTTACGCGATTTCCCAAATTTTAAACCATTCAATACCAACCACAAATCAACCCCAAATCAATCATACAACCAATATCCCTCCAAACCACATCATAACAGCCCCAACAAATCCACATTAACCATTTATACTTATTCCTCACATGAACTAAAAGCTTTACTTAGGTTCTTTAACTAATTACCAAGATTTACAACTCCAACAATGCAACAAAACCAACTAATCTCTACAAACTCAACCAAACTTCAACCAATCAAGCATCATGCTTCACATATGCTATATCAAACACATTCAATCCTAATTACTCAAAACTAAAGCTAGGGTTTGTAGTTTATACCTTCCTTGGAGAGGTGGGAGGAGCTAGGAAGCCTTAAGAAGCTTTGAGAAGTCTTAAGAATGCTTGGATCTTCAAGAAAACAAGAAAACTTCAAGTTAAAAAAACTTGAAAACACTATTCATAGTCTTCTTCTTTGATTAAATGAAGAAGATTGAGAAGGAATTAATGGCTTAAACTCATGATATAGTCCTAACTAAGCATGAAGATGATTAGGGAATTATCTTACCAATTTAGGAAGTTTGGATCTTGGATTTTGAATTTCTCTTGCCTTTTGAATAGTGAAAAGCCGTGAGCAATGAAGAACAAAGCCTTGGTTGCTTTTGATTTTTGATGAAAATGATTTTACTTGGCTTGGTTGATTGGTTTTTGTGCTTGCTTTAGTCAATTACCTTCTTGCCCTTGGATTTGTGTGGTTACAAAGCCACCACACCTCCTTCCTTCCCATGTCATGCTTATGTCATCCTCATGATGTCATCCTCACTTCCTTGTCCTCTTTCTATTGGTTGGATGACACTAATCCCTTTGATTATCTTCCTAATCGTTTGCCTAATGACCGCTGATCTGTTATACGGTTCGCTTAACTTTCGTTCTCGTTTATCGTTTGAAGGATCATACCCGGGATCTTATTACTTAGGTTCCCTTAACCTTTCTCAATACATTATATTCCTTTTTATGATCCTCTATTATAATCCTTTAATTTAAATCCTTTTTATCCTGTTACCTTATACTCAATTCTCTCCGTATCTTGTGGATTTCCGGGAAAAACCAAAGTGTTCGGAATTGGATTCTGACGATCTTTACATACACTTATATACTTCATAGAGTACTAATAATATCCCATAAGATCAATAACAGAACCCCTACATAGCGTGGCATGAAAAGTTTTCTCGTTCAGCAAAAACACTATTCATAAGGGTTTCAAAATTTCTCAAAAATTGGGGTTATTACAAGTCCAATGGAAGACTATACCATTTACTTAGAGATAATCTAGAAACACTCCATTAAAGTATTCACCACCTCGATCTGATCGAAGAGTTATAATACTATGTTTGGTTGTTTCTCCACTTCATACTTATATTCTTTGAACTTTTCAAAGGCCTCAGACTTGTGTTTCATCAAACACATATCCGAATCCAGATCTATCATCTATGAAAGTAATGAAGTATGAAAATCCACCCATGGCTTGCGTAGACATTGGTCCACATACATCTGTGTATACCATTCCTAGCTCATGACGAGCCCTAGTAGATCTACGAACAACCTTTGTTTCCGGAGCAGGAACATCTTAATGTACTTCCTGCCCATTTTTCAACTCTGGTTTAATATTATTTTGTACAACTCGATCTTCATCGATATCTATAGTCCTTCCACTAATTTTCTTTGAAAGTAACTCTCTTTCAAGAAATACAGCGGTTCGAGCAACAAACACTTTATTCTCGATAGGATTATAGAAACTATACCCTTTACTTTCTTCAGGATATCCCACAAAATAACATTTATCCAATTTTGGTCCCAGCTTGTCAGACACCAAGCGTTTCACAAACGCTTCGCATCCCCATACTTTCATAAAAGACATGCTGTGACGTTTCTCAGTCCATATCTCATATGAAGTCTTTTTGAATCGATTTAGTTGGAACTCGGTTTATTGTATATGCAGTCGTTTCTAGAGCATAACCCCAAAACTTATTGGAAGATCTGCTAGACTCATCATTGATCGCACCATATCCAACAAGGTACGATTTCTCCTCTCAGAAACTCCATTCCATTGAGGCGTTCCAGGAGGAGTAAGTACTGATACGATACCACACTCCTTCAAGAAACCTTTAAACTCGAGGCTTAAGTATTCTCCTCCACGATCTGATCGTAGAACTTTTATACTTTCCCCTGTTTGCTTTTCCACTTCAGCCTTGTATTTTTTGAACTTTTCAAAAGAATCGGATTTGTTCTTCAAAAGATACATATATCCATATCTACTGAAATCATCAGTAGAAGTAATGAAGTAGTAAAAGCCACCTCTTGCCATCGTACACATTGGACCACATACATCACTATGTATAAGTCCTAATCGTTCGGTGGCCCTTTCACCTTGTCCGGTAAAAGGAGCTTTAGCCATTTTTTCAATGAGACAAGATTTGCATTCTTTGTATGATTCAAAATCAAACTTATCCAAGTAACCATCTTTATGTAATCTGAAAATGCGTTTCTCATTTATGTGACCTAAACGACAATGCCAAAGGTATGTTTGATTTGAGTCTTTCATCTTAATACATTTATTATCATTATTTATGTTATAGACATGAGTATCTATATCAAGAACATATAAACCATTAAACAAACGTGCAATCCCGTAGGTAACATTATTGAATGAAAAAGAACAACTATTGTTCTGAATCAAAAACGAAAAACCTTTCTTGTCCAAACAAGAAACTGAAAAAATATTTCTGCAAATCGCAGGCACGTAAAAAAAGTTATCTAGTTCTAAAACAAGCCCAGTGGGCAACGATAAACGATAAGTCCCTACAGCGAAAGCAGCAACCTTTGCTCCATTGCCTACTCGTAGGTCGACTTCTCCCTTCGCCAATGTCCTACTTCCCTGCAGTTCCTGCACATTTATACAAATGTGAGAACCACATCCAGTATCTAATAACCAAGATGTAGAAGTAGACAAATTGACTTCAATAACATAAATACCTGAATCAGAAGCAGTAACAACAGCCTTCTTCTTCTTCTTCTTCTTCTTCTTCAGATCATCCAAATAAGCATGACAGTTCCTCTTCCAATGACCTGGTTTCTTGCAATAGTGACAATCACCAACCTTTGGAACACCACCTTTAGGCTTCAAAGCCTTGGTCGGATCAGGTTTCAGATTGGCATTCGATTTAGATCCCATCTTCCTCTTACCTTTCCATTTACCCTTTCCTTTGGCCTTCCCCTTATTCACCATCAATATGGGAGCAGGGGATGTCTTCTGAATGTTGGTCTCAACAGTTTTCAACATAACCAACAGTTCAGTAGGGTTTTTATCTATCTCATTCATATTGTAATTCATCACAAATTGAGAATAACTGGTGTTTAAAGATTGCAAAATTAGGTCAATCTGGTGTGCCACAGCAATCGGGGCACCCAACTTGGCAAGGTACTTAATATACCCAATCATCCTTAGAACATGCGGTCCAACCGGATCATGTTCTCCCTGCTTATATGCATGCAATGATTTGAAAGTATCAAACCTCTCCTGACGAGCCTGTCCTTCAAACATACGTTTAAGGTGTTCAATTATATCATAAGAAGCCATATTCTCATGTTATTTCTGAAGTTCAACACTCATGGTCGCTAACATGAGACATTAAATATCGGTGTAATCATCAATATGTTTCTGATAAACATTATGTTGAGCACGGGATGATCCTTCAGTGAGAGGTGCATGGCGAGGATATCTATGACATAGAGCTTACACTCTTGTTTGAGGACAATCCACAAGTTCCTCTGCCAGTCAAGGAAGTTTGTCTCTGTCAGCTTGTCCTTCTCAAGGACTGATCGCACAGAGAAGTTGTTTGAATTGATTGCCATTTGATATCTACAATGTTTAAAATGCATAAGATAAATTAGTTTACAGAGGATTATTAAATTATATTCATGTGATTATTCATATATATTCAAAATATATATCTCCCACTATTTTATCAAATTATAGCCCTAACTATTAATTCGGAAAGAGTATCTTCTATATACTTTCTAGTGAGCCAAGATCCAAATTTTCACAATGTTTTAGTTCAGCTTTGGCTTTACTCCTAAAATATGATTCAATAAGGTAGACAACATTTGTCTATTATATCAACTATATAACTCTTGGATAGTTTAGTGGAACAACATTTATTCTTATTTATCCAATAAATCTCACCAAACTCTCTGCCTCTAAGTTCACAATCCTATTGTTGTAACTTAGTTAAGTTAAAACCCAAAGGTCTAAAAAGTATCATATACTTCAACACGCTGTCCCACGATAGATGGGAGTACTTCGCTCTAGCGAACCCACTCCTTATCGATCTAGGGGTTAACGCATTGGACATATTGGAAGGCATCTAAATAACTTAATATAAACATTAGGGTTTTGTTAGTATTATAACGATCATGATCCCATCATAAAGAGATTCCCAATTTTTCCTTGAATAAAATACTTCAAATCAATACTCGTTAATGGTTTGATTTTCAGGTAGTGGAGGAGTCACATTGGTCTCGCTTAAAACCCACAGCCTTACAAGTTCTATGAACCCGTTGTTGACAAAATCGCCCCATGTCGGAAATAAAGAAGATTCGTATTTCATTCCGTATTTCATAAACACGAGAATCTCATAATCGTTTATAAATTTTAAAATCTTGAGTCGTTACAGATTTTATCTTGTTTAGGCATGGCATGGGTGATGTATCTAATACATACATCCATGCGTGATTAATCTAATTAAAGCATGCATCATTAACTATTCTATACATACATTCATACATCAATATGTAAAGTGCAATAAAGTAAATATGTTTGGTTATGGCCCCATCCCATGTGATCTTTATCAAGCTCATGATAAAGATCAAGGTCAATCTAATGTGGTGATGGAAATAAATACAACTACTTATTACATAAGTCTTCTTCTTTGTTTAGACTTCTTGTATGCCTCGTCTTTTTCTTTGAATCACCTCCATTGGATAGCCTTCTTGAGTCTTTAATTACATTACATGATTGAAAGTAAAACTAATCTAATGAACTTACAAGAATAACTCGAGTTACGTTCGAGATTTATGATTACAAAGATTGACGACATGCAAGTTGTATTTAAAACCAAAACCAAAATCATTACACTAAGGTCGAAAGGCCATAACCATCCACCATGCTCATACAACACATAAAAGCATGTTAAAACACATAATATGATCTTAACATTTCATATTATCCATGATCTAATCATAAAAAAATATATGACAAAAATCAGAAAAATCAGAATCAAATCAGAAAAACAAGAATCACTGTTTACAGGCAGTAAACGGAGTCAAACGCCTTACAGACGAGTCGTTGATAGCTTTAGCTATCAGTTTTGTCCAGACGCTCGTTTACCTATCGAATAGGATATTCGTTTGCGTAAATAGGACACGAGACCCAGATTTCAGCAAATCTGCAGCAGCCAATTCAGAATCCGTATCTAATATGAATCTCATAATTAGAACAAACATAAATCATGTATATATCAATATATATACAGATTACATAATCATCTTATGATTATACAACTCACATGAATATCATATATTCAAAACCATACATATACAAGAATATTATATCAACATCAAATCATGGTGAATCACGTACATGCTGATATATCGAAAATGGTTAAACACATAAAGGAATTAAAAACTTTTCGCAAGTAGCTCTGATGCCATTGAAGGGTTTTTTAGCACATAAACGCAACGAAAACGTAAATTTAATTTTTAAAAATCGAAACCCTCCGCAGGATCCATGCGAAAAATAATATTTAATTCGTAGTTCAGTATGTTTACCTTAAGAAGCTTTACGTTAATGGAAAGATGGAGGTCTTGAATGATCACCACGTAGCCCGTCGTTGGAACGATCTACGCCTTGAAGGTATCCACACGAATGATTGTCCGGATGATGGGTGTGTAATAGCACGTTCTTGAGGCCGCCTTCTTGCTCTCTCTATCTCTCCTCAAGTTCTAGGGTTTATATTTTATCAAATAAAAAACGTGTAACCCTAGTTCTATTAGAAAAAGATATTATATAGGCAAGAACTATTGGGCCTCCAACTCTAAACTTAATTTTAGAGTTATTATTATTATTTAATTCGAAATTCTAATTATTGTATTATTAAGTCTCACTTAATCATCCAATAACTTAATTTCAAATTTAATATTAAATTCGAATTTCCTATTTATTTAATTAATTAAGTCACACTTAATTAATAACAAATAATTTGAATTACTTACATTTAATTTAAATACGAATTTAAATTAAATAATCCTCCAATCATTCTTTATGCGACCCTTTAGGTTATTATTACGTTGGCAACAATTTTAAATCTAATTTAAAATCATAAACAATGAGCGGCATCTAGTAATACATCATTGTTACCCAAGTAATAATAATTAAATCGGTGATCGATTAAACCTTTTGTGTATAATGTACAATGTACTATAATCCTTTTAACCATATATTATAGATTAAACTCGAGGCATATTATGTGTCATCCTCTTCATAATTTAATCCAGGTTTCCTTGATCGATGAGTAGACTATAACATCAAATCAATATTTGAGCATGGCCATGCATTTCATAGTCTAACTCAAATAAGAGGCCAATAATATCACTCCTAAAATAGGAGGGTTAAATCCTTTCTAGATCATTCATATTTCTCATATGATTCATAATATACCCAATATACACTTTTATCATCACCCGGTCAAAGGTAACTTTTAATGCAACCAAAGTATATTAATTCTCATATAGAAATATAATGATTTCAAGTCTAAGGACCAATACATCATTATCACTGTGAGAATTATTTATGACACAACAGACATGTAGAATCTCATATTGGGTCTTCCAACACCATGTATATAATACATGTGCCTGTGTTTTGACTTTACTATCACTATACCTTTGATCAATGAGATGTGATCATCAGTCAACATTCACACTAGTTTTAATGCATTATTATTGTCCCTTAAAATAATAATACTCGACTAGAGATCTTTAGGAATATCGATACTATTCTCATAATCTCATTTCCAAGTCATGTACTTAGAGATATAAAATCACATATCATATTCCAAGGACATTTATTAATCTAACATCTTATCGCAGAAAATAAAGATATAATAAATTACTAAAGAATAATCCATATAATCAGAATTAATAATCCAAATGTTTCATAATATAAACATAATAGTGTTGTCTCTAGGGCACGAACACTAACAGTCTTGGCATCGGAACAATCGATAGATCTCATCAAATATTTCTTGCCAGTAAAATGGTACACTCAGAGGTGCCCTCGTTCACATACTTTATCGGATTCTCAAATAGAATTATATTTGGATTACCAATATCAAATAGATACCCTTACTATGATTTCAAAGTCTAATAAACAATTTCATCCCGATTAAAAGAAAAGGATTCCCGAGGAATCTATGGATATTAGATCATCCATGTTTTTAAAAATTTGTTAAATGTTTACAATCTCGACTAAGAAGAGTCAGTATAAAAGAAGAAACAATTGAAGATACTCATTATGAATATTCATCGATGAATTGAGGAAAATTTATTAAAAATCTCTTGGATAATTGAAATAAAGTATAAATAGCTCTGAGCCGAACAATAAGATCATAATCTATGAATGAAAGTTCATGGATCAACTAAAAGAATTGAACAAGTCCTGATGCGAAGAAAAACTATTGAAGTTGTTGGTCACATCAGAAGTTCAAAGTAGGAAACTAAAAGGATTGCCTGATATGACTTATCAAGGCAATATGAATGATCAACAGTTTGGAGGGAGTAGCACGACAGTGAGTAGGTGCCAAAATATTTCACTAATTTTCCTAACTCTCATCATTATTTGTATGAGGATGATCTCACCTCTCTTTGTAATTCCATGTTTCAACTAGTGTCTCTTTTATCATCATTTAAAATCGCTTACTAACTTGACTTTCGCAAGCATATCTATTATTATGGTGTTTTACCTCGAAGACCTTACTCAAAATTATTCCAAAAGCTAAGACGATAGGGGCCTACTACACGCATCCCTTACGAATTACAAGTGGCCAGTTCCCCCTGGGAACAGATCAAAGAGATCTCTTAGGGATCCCAATGCAGTCCATAAGCTCAGTGGCATGTGTGTGTAAGTGAACATACATTACCGTATATATTAGAGGTCTACAAGTATATATACGTAGTATCTAACATCATTTCTACCAAAGAATTTCGCTCTACACTCATTGGTCTATCCTTTCAGAAGGTTCTAAAATCGAACTATCGCTCGTTATAATCTTACGCCATTAGATTGTAGACATGCCATCAATTCTCGACGCACTTGATCTCTGAGCTAAACCATCATAACCTTATATGTTAAGCATACTAATAATATCATGTAGTGTAGTCGTCTTACGATAACATTCTTATATTACGTTCAAATCTTCCTTACTAGAAAAATATCCTTAAGGGTATATTGGACACTATCTCTGGTGAATTCGTGATTAATACGATATTCACATCCTCATTGGTAAAATGACACCTTATACTAGTTTGGGTCAATAACCTCAACTGTATATTAATAATTAGACTTCATGGTTCTCACATGTGATGCCCCCTCATGGGCAAACTATACAGAACTACGAGTAACAAGGCTCGTGTTATCAAAATGAACATATGGTGTTGGTAATATCGTCTTTACCCCAATTGCCCTAGAGACTTAGCTCCGATTTCTACAACCACATATTTGCCAAATCATATATGACTCTAATTTTTCTTCTCATCATTCTGATAATCCCCAATGGTCCTATTAGTCATGCTTTAATACCTCGAATATACACTTTATCCTAACCTACACACTGGGGCTACATCCAGTAGTCCAATGATGAACTCTATATGAGCTCTTACGCAATCTCACATCTAGACAGATTCCTAACACTCTCATCTCTAAGTACTATAACTTATTGCTCTGTTACCATTTCTGTAACATCCCCAAATCCGGGGTCAGGAATCTGGATCGTCACGCCATCCTTCACTCATGTGTAACCTGTATTGATTCAATAATCCAATAGACCCCAATCTCACGTGCATACACATACACACAAGTTATAGCCTTAGAAACGATGTACAAGATGTAATCTTCTTTTATTACACTCAAATGTACTTTATAGGATCTTAAACAATTATTCGTAACCTCAACATGAAGTTACAATAATTAATACTAATATTTTATACCTATCTGTATACTCTGGTCCACCTGAGACAAAGCTGTAAGGGATTCTCCCCACGATTTCAAGTAACCAAGTCTCGCGCCGGCATAGTGGTAATCTGTTGTGTTGTGACATTTAAAAGAAAACAAGAGTGAGCAATAATGCTTAGCCATAATAATCAATAGTATGAAATGAATGTATGATAATCTCATGTATAATTCCATATATGATAAATATGTTTTATTTAAAATAGTTTTCCTCATTGATACACACCTTCTTTCGAAAACAATTCTTTAGTGGATTTATTATCCTGCAAATACCTTAATGGTAAACCCAACACCAAGGCTTGGGTTACGGTATTGCATCTCAATTCCAATTGGAAGAACTTAGGACATTGACTGGAGCCACCGCATATGATGATCAGTCATACTACGGAAATATTAACCTTTTCTACTAGTAGAAGGACGACACCTTTGTATCCCGGTTATCACCCTTGCCGCATTTGGGCTACGTGTCCCATTTTGGGTATACACATACTTCATAAGTTCTTGAGTACACAGAGTACCTTCACCTACGGTACCTTTAGTAGTCTCCCTAGTACAAATAGTACTAGAGTCTACCCCTCCAAGTCCTTAAAAGAATCCTATCATATCTCGAGAACTCGAACCACATCGAAGTTCCCCAAGCGTTTTGCTTGTTGATAGAAACAACTTATCTTATCAGTGTATATATATATATATATATATATTTACTTCCGAGAATTTTCGGAGGAAGTACTAAGGATGTGAGTTGACCGTTGTCAACAGATAATTAAATAAGGGGGAGTTTCTTTTGAAACTATATTCAAAATATTTAAAATAAGTCGAGATAATATTCTTCGACGATATGAAATTATTCGAATAATTTTCTGAAATTCGGAAAGTATTTTAAATCAGGTTTTATGATTATTAAATCATATTTAAATTATTAAATAAATACTTAATAATTAAATATTAATTATTAAATAATTAAACCTCGAATAATTATATTTTAAAAGAATATTTGAATTAATATTCCTCAACCAATTTATGTTTAAGTAATTAAAGTAATCTTTAATAATATACTTAATCACGTTTGAAATAAATAATCGCTGGAGAATACTTCTCCTATATTGAATGAATAGCTTGAAATAATATTCGTTGCTCAAGTAAACAAATGTAGTTGAGGGAATACGATCTTTGGAAATTGTTTTAAATATATTCGAGGTATTTAATGTTTCGCAAGTGGACATCGAGTCCCTTAGAATAAAATAAGTACGGACTTTAATCGTCCAAAATATATCTGGGATGATTCCCGGGTTTTCGTTTTAAAACTCTGACTGACTCTCGGTCTTATAATCATACATCAGGCTTATGGTGGTGTTAAAATATTCTTAAATAAAACATCTCCGGAATACTTCCGGGTTTTCATCAAATTATACTGACCGATCCTCGGTCTAAAATATACTCTTCATATATACAACACTACTCTCTAGCGTTATCGATTGAAATTCGGTAATCTACATATACCAAAATCATTAATATATCGTACGATATTATATATCACAATTAGTAAATATCATAATACAACATCATGTATGTATATAGCATTTATTTGAAAACAACACAACACAATAGTTTTAAAATATATGATTTGAAAACTTGCTTGGAGTCCAAGATACGTTTCCCGACTTCCTCTTGTTCCCGGTTTTCTAATTAACAAACATCATTATCTTAATCAGTATGTCTACTCTCATGACCAACTTATATTTCTAATAAGTTCAATACTTCATAATTTTCAATATTCGACCGACTCGAAATAAGTATCAATCCTTGGTCGAAACGGACGGTCAAAGTGGTCTTCTAGATTTGACTTTACCGAATATTACTATTACGCGACTCGCACTCTATTATTTTTAATAAATTGTAAAATTAATATTTTAATACAAAACCACCTCGAGGAGCTTCTTGAGTGCTTGTAATATTTATCCTAAAAGTTTCATTTTGAAAAAATTAATTTAATTAGGTGAAAAGTATTTTAAAAGTTCGGTCAACTACGGAATTTTACTATTCATACAGCTTCCATTAAAACGTCGATATCTCTCAAATCGTTAACTCAATTGACACACTGTTTTCGCGTGCGCGATCTAAACAAAATTTGGAACACTTTCATTTGGAAGTGGTTTTCTGGTAATAGGGGCGAAAATCCCGAAGTGGCAGTTTCTAACAGTGGGTTGCGTTGGGTGTGTTTACTCCGCGCGACCTCGACTCCGATATTTTTATAAAATTGAAAAATCAATATTTTTATTTGAAATTATTATGGCCATTAATAAACTCTATTTCTTAATCTCTGTAAAAATTGATGATTTTATATATTTTTAAGTTGATCATTTCGATTTACAAAATTCGTAATTTGTATCAGTTTTTGTCGCGTAAATCACTTTTACTAAAACGGTCATAACTTTTGATCCGTAATTCAAAATCAAGCAATTCAAGCACCTAAACGATCCTCATAACATTGTATATCATAATATAGTATTACTTTTAAAGAAACTACAGTTTATACATTCGGGAACTTCTGCAGAAAACTCAAGTTGTGATTTGTTCGTTTTAACGAGGTTACGATTACGATCCGAGTTTCGTTTACGTCTTAAATCATTATACCACCATTAACAATAATCAAACCATAATCTCAACACTAACTACTCTCAAGAACATCATATTCTTGGGGCAACAATCATCAACCTTAAAACTAATTAACTAAACATCAAGATAATATCAAATCAATCATCAAAACCGTACTTATATCCAAGATCCTTACTTTTCATGAAACTTAAAACATAAACAAAGTTTGGATGAATGTTTATACCTTACTTGAAGCTTGTTAATAATTAATAAAGTCCTAATATCCTTGATTAAGCCTCGGTCTAGCTTTAGGAGCCTTAAACTTTCATGAAAAATTAAGAAAACAAGTTAGTGATTTTAGGAGTTACTATTCACCCTCAATTTCAAACATTTTATAAAATTGAAAACTTCATGGATGGGCATTAAATTTGGTGTGTGACTTTCCCATGATATGAAAGAGGTTTGGTAAAAATTTGGTGATTTTTGAATGAGTAGAACATGAGATATGAATTTTTCTTTCCATGGTGTTTTTGAAAATTAGCATTGTGTTTTTGGAGTGAGAGAGAGAATTGCTTGGCTTGCTTCTTGGAAATGTGGTGGAAATTGTATGCATTTTGTATATTTCTAAGGTGTATAGAACAAGCCTTTCTTTTTCCAAGTCTAGGCCTAGCTTGCACACCAATTGTCAAGCTATATCATGATTAAAAAAACAAGAATCCTTATTATAGGGAAAGTTATTTTGTACTAGCTTTTAATTTAATTAGCTAGATTCATCAATATATTTCTAATTTATTTGCATTATATTTTCATGGAATTTACATGGCCTTGGTTTGTTGATTCGTTCACTTACGTATTTTCTTGGTCGCTTATTCGTTTTTGTAATAAATCTTCGTAAGCGGTTCGCGGGGTAAATCCTTTCTTATACGTCCTTTACACTTTGAAGTATCGTACTTGGATTTGAATTTGTTAGGATTTTAAATTTGTAATTATATTATGATTCTCGTAATCCTTGATGGTTCATAGATACGGTCGTTTTTCAAAATTCGTTTTCTTCGAAAACTAATAGCGTTTATATACACTCATTTGGTACGTATAATCACAATATCAACTCGGAATCTTAAATTAAAAACTCGTATATGGTGTGGTCGCAAAAGTTTTATTAAGCCGCAAGGTTACTATTCATAAAGGTCTTTTACAGATGTCAAAAATTTGGGTTCTTACACGAACTTTGCTCTCTGACAAAGATCAAGTCAAAAATATAGTTTTGAATCGGGGGTAAGGCCCCTTATACAGGAGGGGGATGTCTTGAGTTAGATTAGGGTTAATAGACTTGTTGGGTAAGTCTCAGATTTAGAATGGACTTTGGAGTCCTAAAATGTAGGAAATTGATTCCTTATCCCACGAGGTTCCTTCGATGTCAATCTTCAAGGAACTATATCCTTAATTGGACTATACTTGTTAGCTAATTTTACCCATATGTATTAATTACGATAATAAACAATATTCAGGGTTTTGGGCCTCTTTAAATGACTTTATTTGCAGATCAAATCAGGTATAATTAATGCGATAGTAATTACGCAATCAGGGCTTATTTTGTTGCCTATCATTTGCCCCCAACTTCTAGGAAATCATGCCTTATCAGGGCTTAATTACGCAATCAGGGCTTGCATATGATTCCGTCCTTCAAAGAGTACCTCAGTGCTCGCAGAGCCAACTTTCGCGCTTCCGTCACATCATTTGGGAGCCAGCCAGTTTGGATATGAGCCTTAATAGGATCTATTTATGACCCTTCAAGTCCTATGGGGGAATTAACTTGACATCTATGCTTCGTGTTTTCAAAACACGAAAGTACACGCTCCCAGAGCTTCTTTCTATTTCTGATGAGGCAAATTTGGATAACGCATCGGCTTTAGCATTTTCTTCCCTTGGAATGTGCTCAATATAGCATTCATCGAACTGAGTCATCACGGCCCTTACTAGGAGTACATACTTTGCCAGGGTTTCATCCCTTGCCTCAAACTCCCCTTTAACCTGGGATATCACCAGCTTTGAGTGCCCACAAACTTTCAAGTTTTTGACTCTTAACGTCCCTGCTAGGCCGAGGCTAGCTATCGGAGCTTCATATTCGACTTCATTATTGGTGGTTGGAAAATCTAGCTTCATAGCATATTCAATCAAGAATCCATCGGGGCTTTGCAAAACAAACCCTGCTCCACTCGAATTGCTTTTGATGCTCCATCAAAATAGAGAACCCAAAATTCCCTGTCCTTGTTCTGTCTACCTTCATTATCTTCTTTTTCCCCCATGCCCTGAGGTTCTGTATCTCCATGACCGCCGACTTCTTGGTTCGGGATGGTACATTCAACCACGAATTAGATAAGGCTTGGGCTTTTATCGCCGTTCATGCCTTATATTTTATGTCGAATTCTCCCAGCTCAATGGCCCATTTAATCAACCTTCCACTGGCCTTAGGACTGTGGATGATGTTTCTCAAAGCCTGATTCTTTAGCACCTCAATCTTATGAGCTTGGAAATAAGGACGCAACTTCCTTGATGCCATCACTAGGGCTAAAGAAAACTTTTCAATAATCGAATAATTCAACTCAGCTCCGTGCAGAATCTTACTGACATAGTATATGGGTTTTTGGACTCTAAGTTCCTCCTTAATCAATACAACGCTTAAGGCATTTTCTGAAACGGCCAAATATAAGTACAAAGTTTCGTTCAGGTCTGGTTTGTCCAACAACAAGGCTTGGACCATGTATTTCATCAACCCTTCAAATGCTTCCTGACTTTCCTCAGTCCATAAGAAATATTTTATTTTCTTCAAGGATTTGAAGAATGGCAAACACTTGTCTCCAGATTTGGAGATAAATTGTCCTAAGGTAGCAACCCTTCTGGTGAGCTTTTGAACATCTTTGACAGTCCGTGGAGGCTCCATATCCAAAATGGCCTTTATCTTATCAGGATTTGCCTCAATTCCCCTCTTGGAGACCATCAATCCCAAAAAATTTCCAGATCCCACTCCGAAATCACACTTTGCAGGATTTAACATCATTCTGTGGTATCTCAGGACCTCAAAGGCTTCCCTCAAATGGGATATGTGGTCAGTCTTCACAAGACTCTTGAGTAACATGTCATCCACATATACTTCCATTGTTTCTCCAATAAAGTCTTTAAAAATCTTGTTAACTAACCTTTGATAGGCAGCTCCTACATTCTTGAGACCAAACACCATAACAAGATAACAAAAAATACAAAAGTCAGTGATAAATGATACCTTTGGGATGCCATCCTTATGCATCTTGATCTTATTGTATCGACTGAATCCATCCATAAAGCTCAGCATCTCGTGACCAACGGTCGCATATATCAGTGTATCTATACTTGGAAACGGGAAACAATCCTTTGGTCAAGCTTTATTCAGATTAGTGAAATCCAAGTACATTCTCCATTTTCCATTAGCCTTCTTTACCATTAAAGGGTTTGCTAAATATTCCAAAAATTATATCTCTTTAATGAAACCAGCCTCTAAGACCTTCTCTACTTCTTGCTTGATTGCCTCCTGCCTCCTGCCTCTCAGGGGTAAAACTCCTTTTCTTTTGCTTTACGTTCTTTCGATTCGGATCTACGTTTAATTTGTGAGTGATCAGTTTCGGGTCTATGCCAGGCATATCAGCTGCCGACCATGCAAATACATCACTATTTTCTTATAAAAATCTCACCAACTTCCCTCTAAGGGGCTCCTCCAGTGATGCTCCTACGAAAGCTACTTTCTCAGGATCCTCGGGAGCCAAAGGGATCAGAATCAAGTCGCGAATATCCAGATCTTCAATAGGCATAACCTGTCCCCCCAACTCCATCAGCCCTGAAAGGATATCTTTGATATATTATTTATTTTGGTATTAGTACGATTAAAACATCAAATTTAAATATACGTAGATCCTCTCCATTAGGACATGATTTTAATTGATCCAAATCAAAGTCAAATGGTCAAACTAGCAAAGTTACTTTCAAGTATATTCATATAAAAGAGATATTTCATTATTCTAAAATATCAAAATTATATTGTTATGGAATATATCTCTAAGGAAATATGATCAAAGAAGAAATATCAAGACATGATATTTCTTAGATCTCAGTTGCAACATCAATAAGGCAACAAGCTCAAAAATAGGATATATCAATTCCTTAGAAGACTCGTGCTATATCAAAAATATTTTACTCTTCGCTCAAATATATATTTTTACATCCATCAAAAGAGTTTTTATCTAAAGTTTATTAATATTAATGATTGAAATATTAATATCCATTCTTATAACCTATTCCATGTATACGTGAAGTAATTTTCTCTCGTTTCGTAAAATTAGCATTTCTCGGAGAAAATTATTCAAAAATACTCTAAAATATTTCCTACCATCCAAATATATTTTATATATTAGGAAATATATTTTAAGTATTTATCCAAGTCAAAGCTTTGGTCAAAAGATTCACCTCCTTCATTTCAAGACCAATGGTATTTTTACTCAGAAGAAAAGGCTAATAGAAGAGTTTTATTTTAGGTAAAATACTTTCACATGCTAGAATGACTTGAAATTTTGTATGTATCATTTATATAGTGTTTTTAAGTATGGTAAAAATTTCATATTATTCAGAAAATTTTTGTCCAGGCACAAAATCGAGGTAGTTGGTCCCACAGTTGACCACGTTTGACCTAGCTACCATTGACCAAGGTTGACCAAAACTTGCAGGGCATCATTTTATAATATTTAGGTAATTATCATATTTTTTATGGTATTTATTTAAGAGTTTTTAGGGTGGTCATATTTAATGTTGCTTAATGCTTAATTAAAATGATTAAACAATAATTAAAAGAAAAGGAAAATATATATTAAATTAAATATATCTGCTGAGTTTTGAATCCCATAAAGTTTTTTGTCTTATATGGCTATGTCAAAGAAACACAACCTACTTGCCAAGTCATCAATCCATGTAACATACAACATCCACCATCCATTTTCCTAAGAAAAGAGAACAAAGATTCGAACTCGGAATTCGAATAAAGTACTTGATCTTCAAAAAGAAGCTTTAAAAGAAGAAGATCTATAAAATACAAGTACTTAAATCTCTATAACTCCTCACGAGTGAGATTTCATAAATCTCTATAACTCCTCACGAGTGAGATTTCATATTTGACAAACCTTGCGAGTTGGCCAATTACTTGCACTTTATTTATCTCGATCTTGGCCAACATATTTCGAGAATATAGAAATAATTACAAAAGTTATCATATAATCCTCACTAACATCTTTAGTGTTCCGTGGGATTATTATTCGATCAATAGTAAGCTTCGTAATTTTGTCAAATATCAAAAAAGGATTTAATCACACGAGTTGGCCAATTACTTGTACTTCATTTATTTGGATCTTGGCCAACGCATAGTTCGTGTACATAGTATCATTACGAAAAGTATCATATAATCCCCATTAACATCTTTAGTGTTCTGTGGGATTATAAAACGATAAATAGTAAACTTTGTAATCATCCGTCTAAGCTTTAAAGGTGGATTTAATCACACGAGTTGGCCAATTACTTTTACTTCATTTATTTGGATCTTGGCCAACGCATAGTTCGTGTATATAATATCATTACGAAAAGTATTTATTACATATTGAATTCTCAATGATCAGAAGAAGCTCAGGATATGGCTGTTCGGATGTCATCAGGATCTGATGTACCGTCAGGATTTTGTATGTCATCGGGATTTGTATGACATCAGTATTTGAAGATAGTCAACATTAAAGGATTTGTTCTGTTCCTTATAATGTGGAGCTGATATCTGTTACGTCTGAGATATAGGAATTTATCTGTTTAGTTTAAGATATGTATCAGTTTTAGTTAGTTTTTGATAATGCATATCTTAGATTAATCTGTTGTAGATGTGTAGTATATAAATACAGTTTAGGTCATCACTTAGTTGCACAACTCTCGAGGATCATTCGACCTAGCAGCTCTCAAGAACATCAGTATTTCTTGAGAGGATTTTGTAACAGTTTTTATCAGATATATCAAAAGCTGTTATATTTTATTACTTGTTTGAAACATTTATACAATTGTATCCAACCCCCCTTAAACAATTGTATCTTTACTGGGCAACAATTGGTATTAGAGCACACTGATAAATTTACAATCAGAAACGATCTAAACATGTCTCTGCACAAGTATGAAAGCATTAAAATATCCATTCTGAAAAAGACTGAATATCCAACATGGAAGGTGAAGATGCTCATGTACCTGGAAGCTACATATCCAGGTTATCTAGACGTGATCAATGATGGACCCTTCATGCCAACAAAACTGGTGCCTGCAACTCCTACTGTTGCTGAACATTATCAACTGAAGGAGAAGACAGAATGGACACCAAAAGAGAAAGTAGCTGTGCTTAAAGATGCCAAGGTAAGAAACATTTTGCATAACAGTCTTGATTCTGTGATGTCAAATAGGGTCATAGCCTACAAGACTTCCAAAGAAATTTGGGATGCTCTTGAAACTCAATGTCAAGGAACCATGGCTATCAAGAAGAACAGAAGGGCTGTTCTGATTCAAGAATATGAACAATTTGAGGCCAAGCCTGATGAAAGTCTCACTGACATCTATAACAGATTTCTGACCCTGCTCAACAATCTGTCTTTGGTGGGAAAGGTGTATGATTGGGAGGACTCTAACACCAAGTTTCTGAGAGCCTTGAGTGAAGAATGAGAGACTCAAACTTCAATCATATGACATCAGTATAATCGGGACGTAATTACTCTGGATGAAGTCTGTGGCATGCTGACAACTCATGATTTAGACGTTCAGCAAAGGAGAGAGAGGAAAAGCAACAAAGGGAAATCTGTTGCTTTGAAAGTGAATGATAAAGCTTCAAAAGAAAAGTTTGTTGGAGCTGTACGAAAGAAGAACAATTTTCCAGAATCAGATACTGATGATTCATCATCAAATCCTGATGATGATACTAATTCTGAAACTGATGAGAACATGACAGATTCTGATGTCATGTAAATGGCCGCATTGCTGGTTAAGGGCTTCAGGAGAACGCAATTCAGGAACTCTAGGAACAATATAAGCTTCAGGAAGAAGTTCACTGGAGGTGAAAAGAAGTCAACTGGGAGAAAAGATGGAAATGACTCTAAAGTTGGGAAGGTAGACAGGACAAAGATCAAGTGCTACAACTGTGATGAACCTGGTCACTTTGCCTCAGAGTGCAAGAAAACAAAGCATGATAAAGGGAAAAGCAAAGACATGATCACTTCAAGCAAGAATTAGATGGACTCCTCAGACTCTGAAGATGAAAACACATGCTATGCACTGATGGCCAGTCTTGATGATCCTGCTGGTTCTGAGCCTAAGGTACAAACTCCTTTCTTCTATTTTGATACTGAAAATATATCTGATTTGAAATCTATTCTTAAATCGTTGCATGGTAGTTTTAAAAATAAGACCTTAGAAAATGATAGACTTATAACTGAAATTAAGATCTTGAAATCTAGGAATGATCAGTTAGAGTCTGACTTAATAGATCAGATAGATTTGAAGAAAGAATGTGAAAGAACTAAACATACAGTTAAGATTCTTGAGGCTAGATACAGTATGTTAGAAAAGGATCTAGAAAATGAAAGAAAAATCCTCAAAACCTGGACTGATTCAGGCAAAAAGGTTCATGAGACGATCTCAAAGAAAAACTAGAAAGAATGCCTAGGCTATAAAGATGGAATTAAGGATGTTGACACTGAAAATAAAATTTCCCTTAAAACTCTTGTTAAGTTTATTTCATCAGAAGCTGATGAACCCAAATCCATTTTTAAAAAAGGTTCAACATCAGTATCACAAGAAAACTGGTAAGTGATAAAACTCAAAGAAAAAAAAGCAAGGAAACCATTAAGTCTGTTAAGAAAGAAAAGAACATAGCAATTTTGACAGCAAGACAATTGAAAAAGAAAATATATGAGGTTACTGACAAACCTCAAGGAAAGAGTCCTAAAAGAAACAGGAATGGTAAGCAAGGTATTTCTAAGGATTCAAATTACAAGGTTGTTCCCAATGCTCCTAGGAAAACTTGTTTTAACTGTGGAAATACTAATCATCTTAATATTGATTGCAGGAGGAATAAGAAAAGGAAAACTGCTATTCCTGAGTCTGATGTTAGGGGTAGATCAGTATTTCATAAACCACAAAATCCTTGTTTTCATTGTGTTAGTAGTTGGCATTCTATTTATACTTGTAGTTCTTATCATAAGTTGTATCACAATTACTATGAACCTTTGCCTAAGTTTAATAAAGTTGCTTGTGTGATTAATTCTGTTGATTTTTCTAAACTTGCTTCTGACAAGACAAATCCTGACAAAGAAAAGACTGTCAAAAGTACTCCTGACACACAAAGGCTTAAGTTGTCCAAAAAGAGGGCCCAACAAGTGTGGGTCCTTAAAAATCCTTCTAATTAATTATTCTTCTGATTGCAGGGTAACAAGAAAAATACACTTGTCTTGGATAATGGATGTTCAGGACACATGACTGAAAATAAATCCCTGCTGTCAGAATTTGAGAAGAAGGCTGGCCCAGATGTATCTTATGGAGATGGAAATGTAGGACATACGCTGGGATATGGAAACTTGATAATTGGAAAGGTAGCAATAGAGAATGCAGCTCTGGTGGAAGGACTGAAGCATAATCTTCTGAGCATCAGTCAAATCACTGACAGAGGTTATCATGTTGTATTCTATGACTCACACTGTGAAGTTGTTCATAACAAGTCAAAGAAAATTATCTTGATAGGATACAGACATGGTAACATTTATGAAGTAAGGCTACATGAAAGTCTTAAAAAGGAAGCTACTTGCCTTATCTCTAAGGCATCAGTAGATGAGAGCTGGACCTGGCAAAAGAAGCTCTCACATCTCAACTTTAACTCAATCAATGAACTTGCCAAGAAGGAGCTTGTAAGAGGATTTCCAAACATGTTATCCTCAAGTGATGGTCTTTGTGATGCTTTCCAAAAGTCTAAACAAAGAAGAGTATCTTTTAAAGGCAAAACAGAATTATCTATCTCTGAGCCATATCACATGCTGCACCTGGACCTTTTTGGACCAGTGAACATAATGTCCATAACAAGAAAAGGTACACATTTGTAATTGTTGATGATTTCACTAGATATACATGGGTCCATTTTCTACACAGGAAAGATGAAGCTCCAGAAATTCTTCTGGACCACATAAGGCAAATTGAAAATGGATCTACTCACAAAGTAAAAATCCTGAGAAGTGATAATGGCACTGAATTCAAGAACTCAAAGATGGAGGAATTCTGCAAGTATAAAGGCATAAAACAACAATTCTCAGCTCCTGGTACACCTCAGCAAAATGGTGTTGTTGAGAGGAAGAATAGAACCTTAATTGAAGCTGGCAGAACTCTGCTAGAAGAAGCAAAACTACCCACTTACTTCTGGGCTGAAGCAGTAAACACAACATGTTATACTCAGAATGTCACTCTGATAAATAGACATGGTATTACTCCTTATCAAATGCTAAAAGAAAAGAAGCCCAGTCTCAAACATCTTCATATATTTGGATGTAAGTGCTTTGTTTTAAGAACTCATTCTGATCATCTTGGAAAGTTTGAATCAAAGGCTGATGAAAGAATCTTTGTTGGATACTCACCATCAAAAGCTTACAGAGTGTTCAATCTAAGAACACACATTGTAGTAGTCTCCATCAATGTATCTTTTGATGATAAGAAGATTCCTGGTTTTGAAGAAGACACTCATGAATGTTTAATCTTTGCAAATGAAAAAGCATTATTGGAATCTGGATCAAACTCTAATGAACTGTCAAATCATGATGATCCAAATCCTGACACTCCTTCAAATTCTGAAGATAATCATTGTGCTAATGAGCCTGCACAAGTTGAGGGGGAGCAACAGAAAAGGTCAGCTGATGATGATAACACTGAAGAATCATCTCAAAGTTCTTCTCAATCCAATGCTGATTCAACATCAGAAGAACATTAGTCAAGTCCCAATAATTCATCAGGAAATGACCCAACAGATTCAGGGGGAGCCTCAAATGCATTTGAAGAGGCATACAATTCAGGGGGAGCATCTAGTTCCAGAAGGACACTTCTAAGTGCCAGAAAATGGACTAAAGATCATACTCCTGATCTGATCATTGGAAATCCTGATGATGGTGTGAAGACAAGAAGTGCAACTCAGAATGAATGTTTATATCATAATCTACTTTCAAAAGAAGAGATAAAGAAAGTAGAAGATGCACTCAAGGATGCAGATTGGGTCATGGCTATGCAAGAAGAATTGAATGAGTTCGAAAGAAATGAAGTATGGAAGCTGGTGCCTAGACCTAAGAACAGGTCAATTGTGGGCACAAAGTGGGTCTTTAGAAATAAGACTGATTCTGAAGGAACAATCATCAGAAATAAGGCAAGATTGGTGGTAAAAGGATATTCTCAACAGGAAGGTATTGACTATGATGAGACATTTGCTTCTGTTGCTAGGTTGGAAGCAATGAGAATCTTCTTGGCATATGCTGCTCACAAGAAGTTCAAAGTCTTCCAGATGGATGTCAAGAGTGCATTTCTCAATGGAGAACTTGAAGAAGAAGTCTATATTGAACAACCACCAGGATTTATGGATCCTAAACATCCTGATTATGTTTACAGACTTGATAAGGCACTCTATGAACTGAAGCAAGCACCTAGAGCATGGTATGAAACCCTTGCTCAGTTTCTACTTGATAGTGGATTCAAAAGAGGTACAATAGATAAAACCCTGTTTTATCTGAATAAAGGTAAATATTTGCTTTTATTTCAAATTTATATAGATGATATCATTTTTGGATCAACTAATCAAACACTGTGTGATAAGTTTTCAAAGTTAATGCAATCAAGATATCAAATGAGTATGATGGGAGAGATGAATTACTTCCTAGGCTTGCAGATTAAGCAGACTGATACTAGAATCTATATCAATCAGTCCAAGTACACAAGAAATCTACTAAAGAGGTTTAATATGCAAGAAAGTGCAACGACAAGTACTCCTATGGTAACTTCTACAAAACTTGATCCAAATGAAGGTACAACAGTTGATGTGACAACTTACAGAGGTATGATTGGATCTCTGTTATATCTAACTGCTAGCAGGCTAGACATTATGTTTGCCACTTGTTTGTGTGCAAGATTTCAGGTAAATCCAAGGGATCCACATCTTATTGCAATAAAGAGAATTTTCAGATACCTCAAGGGTACTGTTTCTCTTGGACTTTGGTATGCAAGAGAAGCTGATTTTGCATTATGTGGTTATTCAGATGCTGATTTTGCTGGATGCAAAATAGATAGGAAAAGTACATCAGGAAGCTGTCAGTTCTTGGGTGGCAGATTAGTCTCATGGTTCAGCAAGAAGCATAAACCTATTTCTACTTCAACTGCCGAGGCTGAATATATTTTAGCTGGGAGTTGCTGTGCTCAGTTGTTATGGATGAGAAATCAGCTCATGGACTATGGATTATCATTCTGAAAAATTCCTATTTATTGTGATAATCAAAGTGCTATTGCTATGACAGGAAATCCGGTGCAACACTCTCTTACAAAGCACATCAGTATCATATATCACTTCATAAGAGAGCATATCATGGAAGGAACCATAGAGCTTCATTTTGTTCCTACTGAACAACAGCTAGCTGATATCTTCACAAAGCCATTACCTGAAGAACATTTATAAAGCTTGTGAATGAACTTGGTATGGTTAATTGGGACAAGTAAATTTTTAATTTTAATTTATATTTGGTCAAATCCTGATGCATATTGATCAAATCCTGATATGTCCTAAATGTTGTGTTTTTAGATATTAAGCCAGAAATATTTGATGTATTCTATTTTATATGCATGATAAATTAAGTAAATTTATTTGATAATTGTGCATATCCAAATAAATATATCACTGTCATCATTTCACATCGGTCTAGGGAGACGCGCCTTAAAAAGAAATCTTTTGGTTAATTCATTAAGTTAACCCTACACTTAATCATCAATCAGTCCTCTAGTCCCTTGATATTCCATTGGCTATTTAACCGTCATTTCATATCAGACATATCATCTTCTATTCTTACACAAAACTATTCTCTCTATTTTAATCATCACTACTTTCTTCCTTCATAAAAACGGTTCTTGTAAACATGTTTATGAACAATGAAAACTTCAACATCGCGTTCAGTTGTGGTGACTGGGAACAGGAATGACATGTCACTGCCATTCCTGATGAGATATGGAACTTGGTTCCACAAGAGGTTCAGACGAATCTCTTGTTCTTTGAGATGGACTATCAACTCCATCTTAATTGTTTGGAAGAAGAATGGAGAGAGGCTCTTCTTCTGCAAGAACGGATCATCCGTCTTGCAGTGCTAGTTGTCAACAGTAGGAGGAACTAATCGATAGCCTTCCTTCTTAGACCAAGGCTGTTTATCATCTTTGACTAGGATTATCTTGTAATCTTTTGCATGTAATCTACAAATTTCATGAAATTTAATCTTTTGATTTATTAATGAAATTTCTTTTGATTGCAAGATTTAGTCTTTGTTTATCTCGTATTATATGAATGTGAATATTTTCATTGAAGCCTGTTAATCTTTACTTCATCTACTTGAACTATATTTCTTGATGAATGTGTTGATTAAAATTGTGGTTGCTAATAATTTGTGATGCTTTGATAAACAAATGTTGAATTTGAATCGACATATCCTGAGTTAGTCAAATCCTGACAGAAGAAAAGGTCTCAAATCCTGATGACAGGTCAGCACGTTCTAATTCAGATTAATGGTGTTAATCAATCTTTGAGTAAGCTTTATTATTACAACTAAGTGTCCCACTTAATTAATGATTAACTGTGGATTATCAGATTAACAAATTTTTACAGTTGTGTCTTGATATAACTGTATGTATTTTGTATTTACTTTCGCAATTTCCTCCAACGTCAAAATCAATTACTCAAATATTGTTTCCTGTTCGAAGTCAAATTTGCTAGGTTACCTTCTTCATACAAGTGTGTTAAACATATTTCTGAATAGTGAAGCTATAAAACCAGAAGAAATTCTGTGACACAATTCATCATACACATAGTTTCACTACACACATCTCATACTTACTCTCTCGCACAAGCTATTCACATCATGACAACTTCTGAAGTTTCACCACTCTTCAGTCAAACCACGATCATTCATGGAAACACATTTGGTACTAACAATTACTTAGCTCTGCTTACACATCAGCAGCTACCATCATCTTTTCATGATATTTAGGATTTTCTCCTTTTATGTCCAATTGGGTATGCTCTCACAAATCCTGTTAAGGTATCATACAGGGCTGTCATGCAGGTCTGGAACACAGCAGTGGTAAATTCAACACATA
This sequence comes from Apium graveolens, assembly GCF_009905375.1. Lineage (NCBI taxonomy): Eukaryota > Viridiplantae > Streptophyta > Magnoliopsida > Apiales > Apiaceae > Apium > Apium graveolens. The sequence goes on from NC_133654.1 coordinate 209,148,729, forward strand.
TTGGCTTTTCTTTTGAGTATAAGGACCAAAGATATGAAGTTGATACTGACATTCTGCTTCAAGCCTTGAGATTGCCTGCTCTTGATGGTGCTCTTGATACTCATACCAATGAGCAGCTGTTTGATATGCTAAGGACTTTAGGCTATCAAGGAGAAATCACAACCATTGGAAAACTGGTCAGGACCAAACTGAAGATAGAGTGGAACTTTTCCTTTGACTGCATCAGTAGATGTTTCTTGAATAAGACCACAAACTTTGATGCTCTTCCATCCACTTCCCTGAGAATTGGGTACTCTCTTCTTAACTCTGGTAATTTTGATTATGGTAATACTATATTACAGTTCATAATTGTTAGGATAGCAGATGCTTCAGGAGTAACATGGTATACTAGATTTTTACAACTGATTTTCACTTATCTATGCCCTAATGATATTTTGATGATGATGAATTACTCCCTGTTTTTCAAATTTCTGAAAAAGTAATCACTGATCATATCAAAAGGGATGAAAATAATAAATTTTCAGGACCACCCTTTCTTCCTAGAGAGGTCAGGCAATTTCTATTGAGAAATAGACCTACTCCTACACAAGTGCCTGTAAATCCTGATGTTGGCACCTCTGTCACAATTCCTGATGCTAAGAATCAAGAAGTCACCCATCTTATTTCTAACCCAATCATTTCTTCTCCCAAACAGCAAACACAACAAGCCTCTAAATTAGCCTCCTCTGCTGTCTCTCAAAAGACATCAGTTGTAACAAAGAAAAGGCTGTTTAAGAAATCTGTCACATCTGGACAGAAAGCTAAACAAGTCTCACTGAGTGAGAGTGAGAAGAAAGAAGACTGCTTTCCAATCAGGAAAAGAAGACTGATCATACAAGAACATTCTGAATCAGATGATCAGATGCCAATAGGATCCTTATCAAAAATTAAGAAGTCCATTGATCAAAATCCTGATGACTTGATTGATACTACTGGAATCAAGGAGCCAACTATTGATGCTAGTGCTCTGCTTGACAAGCTTCCAGTAATTAAAGCAACTGCTGAACACAAGAAAACTGCAAAGAGCCAGTTGAAAAGAAGAAGTGAAGAAGTAGTTGGATATATCAGAAAGAAGAAGAAGACTCAGCCTCTTAACAAGGATGTTAGTACACAAGAACCTAGGTCTCAAAGGGATTTAACAACTGCAACACATCCAATCACACAAGAACCATCTTCTCAAAAGGAAGATGTAGACACTGAGGCTACACAAATCATTTTTAATATTGCTCAGAGTGATCTTCTTACAGACTCTGTTCAACTAATCCAGGAAAAGCAAACTCATTAGGAGATACTGTCACAAGTGGATGCAATCATTGATGATCCTATTTTTGAGAAGAGCACACAAGAACCTTCACCAAGCATTATTGAAGCAGCTCACATGTCTCAGACTCCACAAGAACCATCAGTTTAAAGTACTGATGCTGGTCTTTCACCTTCTCCTGGAAGTTCAAATCATGATGAATCAACAGTTCCTACTGAGAATCATCCTTCAACTGCACTAGCTATAATTGATGATCCATTACTAGTTTCTAGTTTGAAAAAGCATCCTGATGTGCTGTTTGTTCCTCCACTTTCATCACTTCCACTTGAGGAATCACCTTCAGGTATTGTTAACTTCTCATATATTCTCATGTTTGTATGATTATAAATAGTCTCTTATTTGAGGTTACCTCTATTTATATGACAAACATACAACTCTTCTCAGCCATCTCTTATTTCTTTGCTATATGTGTGATTGAGCCTTTATGTGAGACTGTGTGAAAATTAAAAAAAAAAGGAAAAATATTTTGAGTGGAAGTCTCCTGTACTGGCAAAAGGAGAGGTAGTTTTGAGACAAATATCTTATAAGTTTTTCTTTACTTATAAAGTTTCTTCTGTGAGAATAATATTACTCTTAAAAGTTATATATTGTGTGAGAAGTGATGACATCACTTGAAAAGAACAGAGAGATTTAGGTGTTACTATGTTTCTGTTTCAGGATCACATCAGCCACAAGACTACTGCTGGTGCTCCTGAGGATGATGATATTACAATCTCAAATTTAGCAGAAGCTAAAGGGATGTTTTTTCCTTAAAGACATTAGGAAACAGGTGAAGAGATTATCTTGTACTACAAAGACAAGAAGTTTGAACGAAAGAATGCTAGGAGTGCTCTTGGGTATATAACTGAAGAATTTTCCGATCTAACACCTGAAGAAGCAGTTATGCAACAAAAGGAGCTTTTAGCTCAAATTGAAGCTAAAGCTAACACTTCTAAAGGAAGAGGAAGAAGAGGTGGTAGATCTGCAAGAGCAAGAGGAAGAGGAAGAGGAAGAGGTGGAAGAACTTCTGAATCAAGGCAAGTGACTGCATTCAACTCTACTTTTCTGAATTTTCTATCCAGAGAAGGTTATGTTCCTATACAAGGAAATGAAGAAGATAAAGAAGTTCAGAAGCCAGATGTAACACCCCCAAATTCGGGGTCGGGGATCCGGGTTGTCACGAGTTCCATTTCCCTTAATAACACCCAATCTTAATAATTAATCAACTACTCTGTACCGTGACCCCACAATAAACACACACACCACACGTTATAGTCTCAGAGATGAACATCCAAAAATAATCACAAGTCATTTTATTCCACAATTATCTGCCAATACACCTTAAAAGGTTTTCTGAATAAATTTACATTTTCTTTGCCATTATTACAATTCATAAATATACATAATCTGATACATCAAAAGTTGAAAGCCTAGCCTATTGGTAGTTCCTACCTCAGCTACAGCGACATCAACGCCTATAGGAAACTGCGGAATGTTTCCTATCCGCTCGCGAATCGGGAGCTTGGTCCTGTTCATCTTTTCTATCTGTTGTTGTGTGATGAAAGAAGAAAGCAAGGGTGAGCAGCAAGCCCACCAAAATAATATGTATAATGATTAACAATATATGAGCCTTCTCATAGTACTCACGAAAGTCTTGGTCAAAAGAAATGAACCAAGTTTGATATCTTAATGCGATGAAGTCGCAAAATATTCAGTATATATACATATATACTTTTCAAAATATGGGAAGTCCTCTTCCATGCATAATATACACAAAGTTCCAGTGTATAACTGTATAAAAATACCGTTGCAAGGTGATCTCATATATCTAACCTTGTCTCAACGTTTTTCCTGAAAATCTTTGTCATGCATAAGATAATCATTTACTAGATATAAGTTTAAAAGATGAAGTTACAAGATACTCCAATATACTTATATCTTTTCCAAATACTACTTGAACTACCACCGTTCAAGTTATAACTAGTTTCAAAAGTTCATCACACTGATGAGACTACAAGATAAGACTTGAATAGATTCAATCTTTGAAGTAGTATTGAAGGAAATGAAGTTATGATATACTTCATTAAGTCCCGATATATATATATACACCTATATATATACATACGTTTCCTGAAAACCTCTGTCATGTAAAGTATGAACAGAATTGCAATATCCAATAAATTTAGAAAGGAAAGAATTTTGGCATAAACCTGATATCTTGCTGATCAGACAAAGATACCAATAAGTAACCTTTTCTACTAGTAGATGGACGAATTCCCCACTGGTCATCACCCTGGTCGCAATAGGACCTTATGCTGGACTGCCACTCAGCCACTTATGCATTTGATGGAATCCCACTGAGCCACTTACACTATCATGGACGCCCGCTGAGCCCATGTTGCTTATGCCGACTCAAATAGATGGACTTACTTCCCGAACGTTGGGTAAGTAATCAATTCATTTACCAAAACCGCAACCTTGTTGCGAATATAAAATACACCACAGAGCCGGATCCCTCAGGTTTTGAGCGAGTATTTAAATCCCCTTAAAAAGGAAGATCTTAAATATAAAAATGAGTTTTGGGATCCGCTCTAACTTTTAAAAATCATTTTGAAGACTCGAAAACACTTGAAAGAGTGTTTGGAGTAATGCTGATTTAACAAAATAAATCAGTCCCAATATATTTAGAAAATGTCTGAATATTATTATTTAAATAATATTCTCATAAAGATAATCCTTATAAAAATAATCGAAGTAGAAGTATTAAAACTTATACTTGAAATGGATATTAAATAACCAAAGATATACTTATATGAAAGTACTATCTTTATTTGAATAATCGATAATAAGTTTGATTATTGACACCTTATTCTTTAATAAAATAAAGAATATATTTCAGTAATAAGCGGAGTCATAATACCTCGAATGAATATTATAAATAATATTCATTAAATAAAATAAAGGAGTCATACATCCTCAAATGAATATTCAAATAATATTCAATTAATAAAATAAAAGGAGTCATAAGCCCTCGAATGAATATTCGAAATAATATTCAATAATAAAATAAAGGATTCATAAGTCCTCGGATGAATATTCGAATAATATTCAAATAATAAAATAAACTGAGTCATAAGCCCTCGAATGAATATTCAAATTAATATTCAATTAAGTAAAATAAAGGTATCGAATAAACCTTATTCGATCAATAGTTTTAAAAACTATATCCATATATATATATATATAAATATGTATATATATATATACAATATACTCGGGAACATCGACTCCCGGTTTAGAAATATGTTCACCTTTTATCCCCTATACTAAGGTTATACGCAACTACTTGCTTATTTCTAGCATAGGTATTATGCAACTATAAGCATTGAAATCAACAGATAGATAACCAGATTACGAAACAGACATGCATATATACCATATCAGCATGCTCCAATATATCACAAAATTTGCTAATAACAATCATGCACTATCACAAGATAATGCATATACATATATTTACATCACAACAACAGTATATCGGGTAGAAAACTTGCCTGAGCGACTTGGGGTGATAAAAGGCTCGGGATGAGTCTGGTAACCTATAAACAACAAGTAAGTTGGAATTAAACCAAAGTCACTTGTAAATCTATACTTTAACTAACTTAGACTCTAACGCTTGTTTTGCGCTTATTGATTCTCTTAAGTCACTCGGGTACCCTCGGCTCCACCATTTTTAATAATTTAACCTTTACGAGTTTTAAGGCGATTCCTTTGCGAGTGTCTTACCAACTGCCTAACACACTTACCATAAATGTTTCTTACCCCAATTAGTCATTTAAGGTCCTTAACCAAGGTTTCAAAGTAAGTCGAGGGGAAAAGTTTCGTTCACGAAACGCTGTTACTTGAAACGGTCGTTTCTCTTAAACCGTGCATCGGAATCGAACGAACTACATATCAAAACGAAGCTCGTAACACGAGCTATCTAGACATGGCAATGGTCATAATCTAGAAGGGGGTTCTCGGGTCCTAATGTTATGCACAAAAACAGTCTAAAGAAAATCGGACGTTACGACGGCTATGTTTACGCGATTTCCCAATTTTAAACCATTCAAAAACCAACCACAATTCAACCTCAAATCAAACACACAACCAACATCCATCCTTATCACATCATAACAGCCCCAATCAATTCAATTCCAACATTTATACTTATGCCTAAGCTTAACTTTAACTATACTTAAGTTCTTTTAATCAAAACAACAAGATTTACCATTCCATTTCAATACCACTTCAACCCAAACTCTAAACCACAAACATTAAGCTACAATATCACCATAATAATCAAAATCATCTTATTAAACATAGTAATCTAGGGTTTGGAGATGATATACCTTCCTTGAAGTGGTGGGAGGAGCTAGGAAGCCTTAAGAAGCTTTGAGAAGTCTTAGGAATGCTTGGATCTTAAAGGAAAACAAGAAAAATTTCAAGTTAAAAACTTGAAAACAGTATTCATTGTCTTCTACATTGATTTAATGAAGAGGATTGAGAAAGAATTGATGGCTTAAACTCATGATATAGCCCTAACTATGCATAAGGATGATTAGGGAATTAACTCACCAATTTAGGAAGCTTGGATCTTGGATTTTTGAAATTCTTCTCTTTGAAAACAAGAAAAGCCGAGAGCAAAGGCTTGAAGAAGATGAAATGATTTTTGTGTTTTGCTTTTGGTTGGTTGTTTTTGTTGTGTTTTAGGTCAATTACCCATTTACCCTTGATTTTGTGTGGTTAATAATCCACCACATCTCCTTCCTTCCCATGTCATGCCTATGACATGTTGTGATGTCATCTTTCCCTCCTTGTCCTCTTCTCATTGGTTGGGTGACATCACTCTCTCTAATCCCTTTGATTAACTTCCTAATTATTTGCCTAATGACCGCTGATCTGTTATACGGTTCGCTTAACTTTCGTTTCCGTTTATCTTTTGAGGGATCATACCCGGGATCTTATTACTTAGGTTCCCTTAACCTTTCTCAATATATTATATTCCTTTTATGATCCTCTCTTATAATCCTTTAATTTAAATCCTTCTTATCTTGTTACCTTATACTCAATTCTTTTCGTATCTAGTGGATTTCCGGGAAAAATCAAAATGTTCGGAATTGGATTCTGACGATCTTTACATACACTCATATACCTTATAGAGTACTAATAAAATCTCAGAATATCCATAACAGAATCCCTACATAGTGTGGCATGAAAAGTTTTCTCATTCAGCAAAAACACTATTCATAAGGGTTTCAAAAATTTCCAAAAATTGGGGTTATTACAGTCTCCCCTCCTTAAAAGGATTCCGTCCCTGAATCAGATAGAAAATGAATAGGGATACTCTCTTAGCATTGCACTTTCTAACTCCCAAGTAATTTTCCCATATTGTGGTTCTACCATCAAACTCTGACTAGTTTGATAACCCTTCTCCTAAGCACTTGTCCCTTTTCAATCTATAACCCTTCCTGGTTGCTCCATATAGGTTACGTCGGGTTGCATGTCTATGCGCTCATATGCCCCTATTTATCTGGCATCCGAATTACACTTCCTTAACATTGATACGTGGAACACGTTATGAACTTGCTACAGGTTCGGGGGTAGGGCTAGCTCGTATGCTAACTTCCCAATATGTTTTAGTATATCCAAGGGTCCAACAATTCGTGCACTTAAACTTTCCTTTCTTTCCAACCCTCATCAATCCTTTCCAAGGGATACCTATAACATCACTAGGTCCCCTATTTCATACTCTTTGTCCTTTCGAGTCAAATCAGCATACCTCTTATGTCCATCTTGGGTTACTACCAGCCGTCCTCTGATTAAAATCTATTATATCCTTGATCCTTTGGACTACTGCGGGTCCGAGCATCTTGCGCTCTACAACTTCATCCTAACATAAGGGAGATCGACATTGTCTTCCCTCAAGGATCTCATAAGGCGATATCTCAATACTGACATATGATCTATTGTCGTAAGAAAACTCAATCCGTTTTAAGTGACCATTCCAAATTCTTCCAAGTCTATTGCATAGACTCTTATTATAGCTTTTTGCGCTATAGGTTTTTCTTCTCAATACCCACTCTTTTCCAGCTTGTAATCGCTACTACCTTCCGTTCCTAATATTATATTGGTTATACTTTTACTCGTTAGCATTCTATAACCTTTTAATAACCTCGTCAATCTTAGTATCACGAATATGTTTCCATTCCGAATACCACCACAACTTTACTACTCCTTTTTCAGCTGCTTCTATCTTCGAAAGCTTAATCCTTCATATAGAAGTAAAAGAATTTATTGAGAGATCACTATGATCATGAACACTTGTTATATCGCATAGTTAGTACAGAAGGTGGCCAGCCTTTAGTACTTGACAAGTAATTAAACAATAGCTGGTATCCTACTAGGCTTCTATCACACAGATAGATAGCCATTCGGCAATACCTCCCCTTCTGGAAGGGTTGTTCTTCTCAGCTTATACAAAATGAAAAGAAGAGAAAAGAACGAATTGAAGAGAATTGTATATATGAAAAAAAATATACTGCCATAAAATATCTGGCTTGGAACCTACCTCTGAACTATAGAGGTTTGTCATAGAAGAACAAAACATATATGTATTTATATCAACATCAAGTATTATAGCATCGCATTTCACGTGCCTAAATATTTTTTCTATTCCGTCCATCATTTTATGGACCCATGCTCTTCCTCGATCTTATACACAATCACCTTTGAAACTCCCTCGATATCAAAAATCGAACCTGGGATCTCATTCTAGACATCATCGTTACTAGAATTCTATGCTTGCACCGCAACCTTCCTCATATAGTAATACGACTCTCTTTTCATAAGAGGGAATAAATATTCAATAGGTAGATACTCTACTTAATTAGTCTATCAATGATAACTTATACACTACCATGACCCGATTAGTGATACTCAATCTCAACATCCATTCCAATACAACTCTCATGGTTGTAATCAGCTCATTACTCGCAGAATCATTGCTGCCTTACTATGGTCCACCACTGACCTACTGTCATCATTCACTTTCCATGAAATCTTAATATCTAACCATACGGAGTCCATACCTGTCGTATCAAATTCTTCTAAGGAGTTAACATAATCACCATTCATGATTCATGAAGAACACTCCTGATCCTGACATACATACATGACATGAAGCAGATAAAATTACAGAAGAGTTTCAGTCAAAGCAACAATAGCAGGTGAATACCATTCTTAATCGTATGCCTTAAATAGAAGACTTAACTCAAGGTTCGTTTAGTCCTTTTTGAAATATGGTCCTGGATTATTCTCAAGATAGGACCTTCTAAGATAGATAGCCCGCTCATGGCGATTACACAAATTAAACCTTTACCAAACTACTATTACGGTTGGGTATTTCACAATCATCAGAAGGAATGTCAATCTTCCAAACCATAATACAACCTTCACGGCTTTAACCATCATTACTGTATTCCTTTGGCACAAATGCCTATAATTATCCTCTTACCTTTAAAGTGTCGACCACCTCTTTGGCCTTTCCTGATAGTAAAATTTCCTTACAGTCAATGTCATTTTAACCACCTCCAAATAAATTTTCTACCTCATTTCAATCACTGCTTATGCGAAGATGTTTTCCTTAAAATCTGATGAGTAAAAAAAAATATCACCATTTTTCCATAAGTTATTGCCTCAGTCTTTAGAGGTTAATCACTGTCACGACTGACTCTCAATCATACTTAGAACATCTTTTATATTAGGTTCTAATTGCCCTGAACAATTTTGACCATTACTGGTTCGATCCATACTTTCTCGTGGTTTAACACGTGCCCCACTTGGAATCATTATAATTACGTCATATTTCCTTTATCAACATTTCTATTCTTGAGAATTTTGAATATTACCTTTCTCCTTGTAAAACCTCTAAGGTTATCCTTGAATCGTTCCTCATGTATTCCCTAGATACAGGGCATATCAAGATACCATTTACTAATACCAGAATCATTGTCTATATACTTCTGAAAAATTTTCTCCATTGATTCTTAAAGGTTGTTATTACCTTAATCCTTTCCAATTCATACTGTCAAAACTCATACTATCCCTATTAAGGGTGAAATGCCAACCTTTATGCATTCCCCTAGGATTCGTTTTAAGTTACCGATGTTCTATCCTTAATTCCACCTTTAGAAAAAGTACATGCATCCTTCCATGGATAAATCAAGTCATATATCCCTGATGAGGGTGTCTTATTCAATCATTCCCAAAAGATAACATCTTTTACAATAACATCTGTATTCCAAATGAGGTCAATCAATATGGCCTCCAAAAGATAACAACGGTTATCCGCTTTTCTTGCCTAATTTGGTAACGATAACATAGATGTTCTGGAAGATATTGGTCGTGTTCAACGTGAACTTCTTCTTAATAATTCCTTATTTACTTTTATTGTTTATCTCAACAGTCATCTCAATGTTGGGATATCTTTCCTACCCGGCGTCTCCCTTTCTGGGTATCCTGCCACCGGTCTTACACTTCACATTCTTGAAGGTCACTTCCTTCATCCAATTTTCCTAATTTCTTACTTCCTTGTCTCCTCAGTCTATCCGCGTCTCATTATTTATCCTTCGAACTATTTCAAGGTTTCCTCGAATCCTCCCAACTTACAGGGGATAAAATATATGTATCTCTTATTCCTTCAATCATCAACTTTAACTCATGGTGAATCACCCTCATCCTGACGAGTACATACTTTTCTATTTCTGTTGCTACGAGTCTTTAGGGTTTCCTCATACCAACTCCCTTATCATTCCTCAAACTCTATTGCCTTTATATTCCTTTCCAATTTAGTTTCTTTTTATTTTCCTTTCTCTTATCATTATTTCATGAACCAACACAACATAAGCATTGATTCTAAACATCCCTTCATTCTGGATTCGTGTCCTCAGAACGAATCTTGACAACTTTTACAACTTAGATTCATAATTCATTATACTCGTCTGCCTTTGTTCTGGCTCTTAAAGCTTTTACTCTATCTCTATAACCTTGGGAAGTACTTTCCTGAAAACAACTGACTGAACTTAAATCAGTTTATTATAATCTCTTGCTCCGTGCCTTCCTTGGTCTTTCACCAGCGGGTGGTCTCTCCCTTAGGAGGGTAAGTGATAAAAACAGTCTTTTGTGGTTCATCAATCATTTAGAATCTCAAATGATTCCTATATTTCCTTTAGCCAGGCTCTTGCCTCGACTGGGTCAGCTTGTTCCTTGGAACTCTAAGGGCTTAGCGACTTAAAGGTCCTGAAAGAATTTCTCACCGCATTGTTTCCTCAGGGTGGTGGTTGGGGATAATAGTCTAAGTTCTGTCTAGAATGGTCCATAAATTTTCGTATAGGAGTACCATCTCGGGTCTCCTTTCCTTACTCGACTTCTGTTTCCTTAGTCTGAACATTCCCTCCTCCTCCCCATAATCGGGGTCCTCCTACATATTTTAAATCCTCATTTTCCACTTCATCATGTTATGTGTTCCTTCTATCTTAATGGCGACCTCCTTGACTATCACGTTCAGGGTTTGCTCTAAATCTTATTCCTCAAACTAGCTTTCATCTAAGATCTCATCTTTAAGCTCTTGAACATTTGGAACCCAAATTCTGTAGGAATACCTCATTATTCCCTTATCATCTTTCTCGGTATTAATCTCTTATCTATTTGTTGGCTCTCTGCCTTCATTCATCACTTTTTCTGGCACAATTTGTTTTTTTCCAATAATTCGGGCTGTATTGCAATCTCAAACAGCTTTTCGGTACCGGCTCCGGTTACCTTCACTTCTATTTCCATTTTCTCAAAACCTCTTATAAACTCTCTCAAAGACATTATCATCTTGAGTCTCTCCTTTTTACTAAGGGCATCAGCCACCACATTGGCTTTCCCCGAATGATAAAGAATCTCATAATCGTAATCCTTGATTAGCTCTAACCACCTCATTTGGCGCATGTTGAGCTCTTTCTGCGTGAAAATGTACTAGAGCACTTATGGCTTAGGTAAATCTCGCACTTCTCTCCATACAAGTAGTGCCTCCAATCTTTAGGGCAAAACTATTGCCACGAGCCCAAGCTCATGGGTGGGGATATCGAATTTTATATTCCCTTAATTGTCTTGACGCGTACACGATTACCTTAATGTGCTGTATAAGAAGCACCTTAATTCCTTATGCGAAGCGTCACTACAGATCACAAAATCTCCTTTTCCATCCGGCAATGCCATCATAGGGGCCGTCACCAATCATTGCTTCAGTTCTTAAAAGCTGTTCTCGCATTTCTCTGTCCATTCGAACTTCTCAGTCTTATGAGTAAGCCGCGTTAAAGGGGCTACTATCTTTACAAACTTGAACGAACCTCTGGTAGTGACCGGCCAATCCTACCTCTGGTAGTCGCCCTAACCATGGTCATCAATTCCTCAGTGGTCCTTTATTCATTCTTGTTAGGATCCTGCACGAGATCCTCCTCAGTAAAAATCCCATCTAGGACAACATCCTCAACCACTACATCCTCAATATGAACATCATTCGGTCCTGCGTTAGGACGCTCTATCGGATCCACAATCCGATCTCCAATTAGTAATAAAACATCATCGCGCTGTTGCTCCTCAACCTCAGGGTTCGGAGTCCCGCTACCATCTACGATAACGAACTACGCTTCTATCACGATATTTATAAGGGTTCCCATAAGGGTTTTAACTGTCAGTACTACGTTAGGTAGCCCGCCTATGAACTTGGCAAGAGTTCTTATTATCTTAGTGAACTTATTATTTTAACGTCATATCATCTCTGAGGTTTATAACGCTTAGCTCTGATACCACTTCTGTAACACCCCCAAATCCGGGGTCGGGGATCCGGGTTGTCACGAGTTCCATTTCCCTTAATAACACCCAATCTTAATAATTAATCAACTACTCTATACTGTGACCCCACAATAAACACACACACCACACGTTATAGTCTCAGAGATGAACATCCAAAAATAATCACAAGTCATTTTATTCCACAATTATCTGCCAATACACCTTAAAAGGTTTTCTGAATAAATTTACATTTTCTTTGCCATTATTACAATTCATAAATATACATAATCTGATACATCAAAAGTTGAAAGCCTAGCCTATTGGTAGTTCCTACCTCAGCTACAGCGACATCAACGCCTATAGGAAACTGCGGAACGTTTCCTATCCGCTCGCGAATCGGGAGCTTGGTCCTGTTCATCTTTTCTATCTGTTGTTGTGTGATGAAAGAAGAAAGCAAGGGTGAGCAGCAAGCCCACCAAAATAATATGTATAATGATTAACAATATATGAGCCTTCTCATAGTACTCACGAAAGTCTTGGTCAAAAGAAATGAACCAAGTTTGATATCTTAATGCGATGAAGTCACAAAATATTTAGTATATATACATATATACTTTTCAAAATATGGGAAGTCCTCTTCCATACATAATATACACAAAGTTCCAGTGTATAACTGTATAAAAATACCGTTGCAAGGTGATCTCATATATCTAACCTTGTCTCAACGTTTTTCCTGAAAATCTTTGTCATGCATAAGATAATCATTTACTAGATATAAGTTTAAAAGATGAAGTTACAATATACTCCAATATACTTATATCTTTTCCAAATACTACTTGAACTACCACCGTTCAAGTTATAATTAGTTTCAAAAGTTCATCACACTGATGAGACTACAAGATAAGACTTGAATAGATTCAATCTTTGAAGTAGTATTGAAGGAAATGAAGTTATGATATACTTCATTAAGTCCCGATATATATATATATACACCTATATATATACATACATTTCCTGAAAACCTCTGTCATGTAAAGTATGAACAGAATTGCAATATCCAATAAATTTGGAAAGGAAAGAATTTTGGCATAAACCTGATATCTTGCTGATCAGGCAAAGATACCAATAAGTAACCTTTTCTACTAGTAGATGGACGAATTCCCCACTGGTCATCACCCTGGTCGCAATAGGACCTTATGCTGGACTGCCACTCAGTCACTTATGCATTTGATGGACTCCCACTGAGCCACTTACACTATCATGGACGCCCACTGAGCCCATGTTGCTTATGCCGACTCAAATAGATGGACTTACTTCCCGAACGTTGGGTAAGTAATCAATTCATTTACCAAAACCGCAACCTTGTTGCGAATATAAAATACACCACAGAGCCGGATCCCTCAGGTTTTGAGCGAGTATTTAAATCCCCTTAAAAAGGAAGATCTTAAATATAAAAATGAGTTTTGGGATCCGCTCTAACTTTTAAAAATCATTTTGAAGACTCGAAAACACTTTAAAGAGTGTTTGGAGTAATGCTGATTTAACAAAATAAATCAGTCCCAATATATTTAGAAAATGTCTGAATATTATTATTTAAATAATATTCTCATAAAGATAATCCTTATAAAAATAATCGAAGTAGAAGTATTAAAACTTATACTTGAAATGGATATTAAATAACCAAAGATATACTTATATGAAAGTACTATCTTTATTTGAATAATCGATAATAAGTTTGATTATTGATACCTTATTCTATAATAAAATAAAGAATATATTTCAGTAATAAGCGGAGTCATAATACCTCGAATGAATATTATAAATAATATTCATTAAATAAAATAAAGGAGTCATACATCCTCAAATGAATATTCAAATAATATTCAATTAATAAAATAAAAGGAGTCATAAGCCCTCGAATGAATATTCGAAATAATATTCAATAATAAAATAAAGGAGTCATAAGTCCTCGGATGAATATTCGAATAATATTCAAATAATAAAATAAACTGAGTCATAAGCCCTCGAATGAATATTCAAATTAATATTCAATTAAGTAAAATAAAGGTATCGGATAAACCTTATTCGATCAATAGTTTTAAAAACTATATCCATATATATATATATATATATATATATACAATATACTCGGGAACATCGACTCCCGGTTTAGAAATATGTTCACCTTTTATCCCCTATACTAAGGGTATACGCAACTACTTGCTTATTTCTAGCATAGGTATTATGCAACTATAAGCATCGAAATCAACAGATAGATAACCATATTACGAAATAGACATGCATATATACCATATCAGCATGCTCCAATATATCGCAAAATTTGCTAATAACAATCATGCACTATCACAAGATAATGCATATACATATATTTACATCACAACAACAGTATATCGGGTAGAAAACTTGCCTGAGCGACTTGGGGTGAGAAAAGGCTCGGGATGAGTCTGGTAACCTATAAACAACAAGTAAGTTGGAATTAAACCAAAGTCACTTGTAAATCTATACTTTAACTAACTTAGACTCTAACACTTGTTTTGCGCTTATTGATTCTCTTAAGTCACTCGGGTACCCTCGGCTCCACCATTTTTAATAATTTAACCTTTACGAGTTTTAAGGCGATTCCTTCGCGAGTGTCTTACCAACTGCCTAATACGCTTACCATAAATGTTTCTTACTCCAATTAGTCATTTAAGATCCTTAACCAAGGTTTCAAAGTAATGCGAGGGGAAAAGTTTCGTTCGCGAAACGCCGTTACTTGAAACGGTCGTTTCTCCTAAACCGTGCATCGGAATCGAACGAACTACATATCAAAACGAAGCTCGTAACACGAGCTATCTAGATATGGCAATGGTCATAATCTAGCAGGGGGTTCTCGGGTCCTAATGTTATGCATAAAAACAGTCTAAAGAAAATCGGACGTTACGACGGCTATGTTTACGCGATTTCCCAATTTTAAACCATTCAAAAACCAACCACAATTCAACCTCAAATCAAACACACAACCAAAATCCATCCTTATCACATCATAACAGCCCCAATCAATTCAATTCCAACATTTATACTTATGCCTAAGCTTAACTTTAACTATACTTAAGTTCTTTTAATCAAAACAACAAGATTTACCATTCCATTTCAATACCACTTCAACCCAAACTCTAAACCACAAACATTAAGCTACAATATCACCATAATAATCAAAATCATCTTATTAAACATAGGAATCTAGGGTTTGGAGATGATATACCTTTCTTGAAGTGGTGGGAGGAGCTAGGAAGCCTTAAGAAGCTTTGAGAAGTCTTAGGAATGTTTGGATCTTAAAGGAAACCAAGAAAAATTTCAAGTTAAAAACTTGAAAACAGTATTCATTGTCTTCTTCATTGATTTAATGAAGAGGATTGAGAAAGAATTGATGGCTTAAACTCATGATATAGCCCTAACTATGCAAAAGGATGATTAGGGAATTAACTCACCAATTTAGGAAGCTTGGATCTTGGATTTTTGAAATTCTTCTCTTTGAAAACAAGAAAAGCCGAGAGCAAAGGCTTGAAGAAGATGAAATGATTTTTGTGTTTTGCTTTTGGTTGGTTGTTTTTGTTGTGTTTTAGGTCAATTACCCATTTACCCTTGATTTTGTGTGGTTAATAATCCACCACATCTCCTTCCTTCCCATGTCATGCCTATGTCATGTTGTGATGTCATCTTTCCCTCCTTGTCCTCTTCTCATTGGTTGGGTGACATCACTCTCTCTAATCCCTTTGATTAACTTCCTAATTGTTTGCCTAATGACCGCTGATCTGTTATACGGTTCGCTTAACTTTCGTTTCCGTTTATCGTTTGAGGGATCATACCCGGGATCTTATTACTTAGGTTCCCTTAACCTTTCTCAATATATTATATTCCTTTTATGATCCTCTCTTATAATCCTTTAATTTAAATCCTTCTTATCTTGTTACCTTATACTCAATTCTTTTCGTATCTAGTGGATTTCCGGGAAAAATCAAAATGTTCGGAATTGGATTCTGACGATCTTTACATACACTCATATACCTTATAGAGTACTAATAAAATCTCAGAATATCCATAACAGAATCCCTACATAGTGTGGCATGAAAAGTTTTCTCATTCAGCAAAAACACTATTCATAAGGGTTTCAAAAATTTCCAAAAATTGGGGTTATTACACCAGAAGAGTTGATTGTACCAAGGAATAAAAGATCAGCCACTGAGATTGATCAAGCTGATACAGCAAATCAAATGTAACTCCTGATGCAGACACAAATTCTGAGGTAAAAGCAGATCCTGATGCTGTGAACCTGATAACTGATTTTAACTCAGATGAAAAGGTGATCAAAGCATTAAATGAGTCAGCTCTTTCTCTAGTAATCACTCCTCATATTTCAGAGGCTGATGAAAAAGAAAAGTTAAATAGAAGGGAAGCTGATCAAGCATGCAAAGAATATTTGCAGAGAGTTTTAAAATCAAAGAGGGAGCTATGGCATAAAGCAGAAGGGAAGACTGATGATTTGTCTTCAAGCTATGTTCCTCTCGGCAAGAAGAATAGGAGATGGAAAGACATCCATGTATTCAATTATTCTAAAGGATTCAAGCATGTTGAATTTGTGTTAGCTGGGTTAAGAGATTCTATCTCAAAATAGGAAGATGTTGATAAGTCCATCAAGAAGCCTTCTTGGGTGGTATACAATGAAAAACTGAAACTTATCAAATCTCGAACCAGAGGAGGCATTGGTCATTCCAGTATAGAGATCTAGGAATCTGATCTGCTGGATACAGATACTCTGACAGAAAAACTTGGTGAAAGAATTTCTCCTTCGCATCTTGAGAAAGTTGAAGCTGTGAAGATTGTTCATAGAAAGATTAATGATAATGATGTCAGAGAAGAGATTCTGTACTTCTTCAGAGATGGTAAAGTAAAAAGCTTAACGTTGCAACAACTCTTAATGAAGACTGTGACAGAATTGAAATACATTCACTATCTACTTAGAGTTGAGAACAAAGTCACCATAAACTGGTCTTCTATGATACTTGAAATGATCAGAAGAAGAGTCATGACAAAAGATGATAAATACAATGGTGATTGTGTTCCTGAGTACAGAACTTATATTGGTCAAGAAATGCAGATGAAAAATGGAGCTGCAGTGCTACAAGTTTTTCTCAATAATCCTCAGTTATCCTTCAGTCCTGATCATGAAGATGTCAGTTTAAGCTTCCTGTTGATTGGTGATCTTGAGATAAGCAAAAGTTCAATTTCTAAGTTAAGATCAGCTATCTATGAGCTTGTAGAAGACATTGAAGAGAAGAGAGAGTTGAAGAAAAAGCTTGTTAAAGTCCTACGAGACAAGGAGGAAGAAAGATTAAAGAACTTTCTTGAAATAACTATTAGTTATCTAAAGATACTGAAGTAAGCTTTGCTCCTTGTACATTTTGTTGATTGGTTTTGTCATCATTGAGAATGGAATTTATGTTTCATTGCATTAAGCATAAATTGGGGGAGATGTTACATATTGAATTCTCAATGATCAGAAGAAGCACAGGATCTGGCGTTCAGATGTCATCAAGATCTGATGTACAGTCAGGATTTGGTATGTCATCAGGATTTGTATGACATCAGTATTTGAAGACAGTCAACATTAAAGGATTTGTTCAGTTCCTTATAATGTGGAGCAGACATCTGTTACGTCTGAGATATAGGACTTTATCTGCTTAGTTTAAGATATGTATTAGTTTTAGTTAGTTTTTGATAATGCATATCTTAGATTAATCTGTTGTAGCTGTGTAGTATATAAACACAGTTTAGGTCATCACTTAGTTGCACAATTCTCGAGAATCATTCGACCTAGCAGCTCTCAAGAACATCAGTATTTCTTGAGATGATTTTGTAACAGTTTTTATCAGATATATCAAAAGCTGTTATATTTTATTACTAGTTCGAAACATTTATACAATTGTATCCAACCCCCTTAAATAATTGTATCTTTACCGGGCAATAGTATTGTATAATCCTCACTAACATCTTTAGTGTTCTGTGGGATTATAAATCGATAAATAGTAAACTTCGTAATCATCCACCTAAACTTCAAAAGCACAAATCCAAAGCCAATTACTTGCACTTCTTTTATCTCGATCTTGGCTCATATAGAACCTATAAATTGTGCACGAAGTTAAAAGTATACTTTGGCTCTACAATTGTCACAATATAAGTATACTAAAATCCTTAAGCCTACGAGCTTAAACAGGATAAGTTACACTTCCGATATTGTAACTAAAGTATTCTTTGATTTATAAATACATAATCGAAAGAAGAAGAATACTAAAGAAGTCATAAGCTATATTGCTTATATATATAAAAGACTTCTTATATTACTCTGATAAACATATATTCTATAAAGACGGAGTAATCGATAGTATACTTTACATATTATTATATATCTCAAGTCAAGTATACATAGTTGATATTTAATATTCTTATTTGAATATTATATTATCTTGTGCTCTAGTACCGTAAGATACTAGTTTAACCCATCTTTTCTCTATACTTGTTGTTTTGTGGATTGTCTTATTAGTTTTGTAGTGTGGTGAAGTGACGTGAGGTGATTCTCGTTCTAAGACCCAAGTCATATACGTACTAGCGGGGAGTTAGTAGTATTTGCACCGTGAAGAAGAGGAAGACCCAAGACTGGATCACTAAGATCCAAGGCCGACAAAAGCTAAGGAAGCTAAGTCCACACAAGGGTTCTACATCAACTTTGAAAAAATAGTGGGGAGTTATTGTCTAAGATAAGTTGTGTAGGTATTACATTTATTTTAAGGTGGTGACCCTTGTGTTACGCACCAAGACAAATATTTGTAAGGGTGTAAAGGCTTCTCCGTCTACTAAAAGAGAGAGTTTATTATAAGGGAAAATCCCGAGTCCGGGAGAGGAGCTCGGGGACTGGACGTAGGGTTGAGCGAATCTATTAGAGGTTGCACCATCGCGAACCAGGATAAAATCGCCGTGTGGTATTTTCTTTTCTTGCACTTGATTTTCCGCACATATAAACTGCATAACCACTCTGTATAGTTTTAAAAAGGGATAAATTATTTTAAAACACCATAATTAATTTTTAAATTGGTAATTAAGCTATTCAACCCCCCTTCTAGCTTAATATAGCCCTTTTACGGGACCTATCAATTGGTATCAGAGCAGTGCTTTTTAATGTGTTTGTTAAGTGATTTGCAGATTTACAGGCACAACAAAAAGTGATCCTAAATGGCTTATATTAATCCCGTTGGTTGTGGCGAAGGACTGTCAAGCTCACGACCTCCTCTATTTGAGGGCACCAACTTTGTAACATAGAAAACGGGGTTTCGCATCTATGCTAGATCTCAAGGAGTCAAAGTTTGGATGGCTATCGAAGATGGTTTTCGCGTTCCTACCAAAACTGTCGATGACATCATCTTCGAAAAGAAGGTTAGTGAATACAATCTAGAGGAAGAAGTCACAATGAATATAGCCGCCAAGGCGGAAATGGTTCTCACAAGTGCACTTGTAGAAAAAGAATATAAAAGAGTAAATAATTGCAAGTCAGCACAAGAAATGTGAAATAAATTAGTGGAAACCTATGAAGGAACCACTGATATAAAAGATTCTCGGATGGAAACATTGATCCAAGAATACGAGAACTTTAAACTCCAAGAAGGAGAAATTTTTTTTCGATATGGAAAAAAGATTTACTCGTATAATCGATGAGTTATCTCAACTTGGAAAGAACTATACTCAAAATAAAAAGAATAGAAGAGTGCTGAAAACTCTCCCTCCTAGTTGGAAGGTCAAAGTTACTACTATAAAAGAGATGCACAATTTAAATGAGTATAAGATCGATAACCTATTCGGAAATCTTCGTGCTTACGAAGAAGATAATATTCCGGAAAAAGTTGCTCCAAAAGTGGAGGATAAAAAGAAAAAATGGCTCTAAAGGCCATATTAATTGATGAAGATGAAAACAACGAGGAGTTAAATGAGGAACTCCAAAATCTCGATGAGAGTGAAATTTCTCTACTCACGAGATAACTTCATCGTGTGCTTCAAAGCAAAGCTCAAAGATACGGAAAAGGCTTCCTAAAATCAAATAATCAACAAAGAGTTTTTAACTCTAACGGAAGGCCAAATTACTCTCAAAATTATTCTTCCGACTATAAGCGTAATTATCTGCCAACGAGCTATAATAAAGGCAAAGGTAATCAAAATATAAATAACTATATTAATGCCAATGCCTCTACAAACCATCCTGTTTATACTCCTCCAAAACCTAAAGATCCATCCCCGGAGGAAACACAAGATGTGTGTTTTGAGTGTAAACAACCCGGTCATTATAAAAGAGAATGTCCTAAACTCTCAAAGGGACGAAGTCTCGTGGCCGAAAATGGTTGTTATCTAAGTGAAGATGAAGAAGCTCCTAAAGCTAGTGAAAAAGTTTTCAATCTATGCTTAAAGGCTCTCGGAGATGAAACTACTTCAACGGAAATCTCTTCTTCAAGTCAAGAGGTAACATCTAACTATGTCTCAGTTAAATCTTTATTAGATGAATCCAACTTATCCCTCTTAGATATGAATAAGCATGATTTAATTAAACTTGTAGTAAGTTATAAAAATAAGTATAAAGATGTTGAACAAAGGTTTCACTTGCTATGGTCCGAGAAGATGAAAATTGAGGAAATTCATCATACTCAAAATAAAGAATATATTCGGATGATGGACTCAAAAGTCAAATATGAGAATGAGATTACATCTCTAAATGATCAAAACCATCTCATCAAGATTGAGGTAAATAAACTTCAAGAAAATATACTCAATCTTGAGACATAATATATCACTAATTCTCAAAGACAAAGAGATGGAATGTGAAACGATACAATTGAATGATAATATTTGTAAACTTCACGTTGATCTATTGAACTTAAAGATTCTAAATGAATCAATGTTCAAGATAAAGAAACATCTTATAAAGACAATCTTGATAAAAAAATGATCTATTAGAAACCAATGAGCTTAAAAGTGAAGCTCTAAGGTTAAAAGAAGAAAATCATAAACTCATAGCTCAAGTTATGGATCAAGAAAGAATCTTTAACAACAAGATTGATGCATTAAAGAAAGAAAATAAAAATCTTGAAGAAGTCATTCAAAGATTTACAAAAGGCAATAAGATGTTAGATCAAATGGTGCATACAAAAACCTCATATAATCATGAAGGTTTGGGATATAATAAGAATTCTCCTCCTAAAGAAAACACTCAAAGATTTGTATTACCAATAAAGACTTCAACCGAAACACCATCATATAAATGTTCATATTGCAATAAGATTGGACATATTGTTCAATATTGCAAATTCAAGAATGGTGAAATTAAGGGGAAACATGTATGGCTTCGCAGGGAATCATACAAGAAAGATGATAAACGAATGCCTTACAAGAATAGGGAATATAAAGATCAAATGCAACAAAGGTCTCATCAACCTCCCATGTTTCAAGATAGAAACATAAAATATCATGTCAATGGTAATGCATTTAGAAGACAACAACCTCTCAATAAGATTGTGTATGCAAATAACTATGCTAATAATAGACATATTTTTTATCATGATCCTCCTAGATTTCATGATAACTCTAGGTAATATCAACCTCAAACTAGGCATTATGCATCTAGAAATTCTTTTGTGCCTAATGATAAGTATACTATGCCTAGATTTTTCCATGAAAAATCAAATGTTATGTATGATGTACTAACCCCAGGACCCTCAAGACAAAGGGGTACCTACAAATTTAATTAATCGGTTTTGTAGGTTTGTCTTGCCGTGAAACAAGACATATGGTACCTTGATAGTGGGTGTTCAAGACATATGACCGGAAACAAGTCACTCTTGAACAACATTAAAAGGGTCACCGCGGGGAACGTAACATTTGAAGATAATAGCAAAGGAAACATTGTCGGCATCGGAGATATCGGTAATGATAAAGTTAAAATTTTCGACGTTCAATTATTCACCGGATTAAAGTACAATCTTTTCTCCATTAGTCAATTATGCGATAATGAATACAAGGTAATTTTCTACACTACTTATTGTTCAATTTTTGATAAATCTGGAAAGCTGGTCCTCACTTGCCCTCGAAATAAGAATGTATATACATGTGACATGAGCAAGCAAGTGAGCATATGCCTAATCACTATAAATGATGATCCATGGCTATGGCATCGAAGATTAGGACATGCCAACATGAAGTTGATAAAAAATATATCAACTAAAGACCATGTACGAGGTATACCTAAGCTAAACTATCATAAAGATCATACTTGTGAAGCTTGCGAAATTGGTAAACAAATCGAGCCTCTAACAAAGCAAAATTTATGGTATATACTTCAAGAACTCTCGAGCTATTACATATGGATCTTATTGGTCCGGTTCCTATACAAAGTCTCGGAAGTTGCTCATATACGTTGGTAATCGTAGATGATTATTCACGATTTACATGGACGGAATTTCTCAAAGCCAAAAGTGATGCTTTTGAATCCTTATCTTCTTTATGTAAAAGGATTCAAAATCAACAAAATAAAACCATAGTCTATATAAGGACTGATCATGGTAAAGAATTTGAGAATTCTAGTTTTACCAACTTCTGTGATGAATATGGCATCACACATAATTTTTTCGCTCCATATACTCCACAATCAAACGGAGTAGTTGAACGGAAAAATAGAACACTCCAAAAAATGGCTAGCACAATGCTAAATGAATATCGTCGACCTAAATTTTTTTGGGCCGAATCTATGTCAACGGCTTGCCATATTCTTAATCGGGTTTTGCTACGACCTATAAAGCAAAAGACTCCTTACGAGCTCTATTTTGGAAAAACTCCAAAGTTAATCTACTTTCGAGTATTCGGAAGTAAATGCTCCATATTAAATTCAAAAGAATACCTTACAAAATTTGATCCGAAATCGAACGAAGGTATATTTCTTGGATACTCGAATAATAGTAAAGCTTACAGAGTGTTTGATCTAAAGTCGCTTATGGTGGAAGAATCAATGAATGTGGCATTTGATGAAAGTAAACCACCTGCGAAATATAAAGATCTTGTTGACCAAGAAAATGTCAAACAAGATGATATTGAAAATATTATTTGACAATTCGAAAATATGGATATCGGGACTCCCATTCAAAAAAATCCATTAGAATTAGACGAAAAGGAAGATGAACTTCCCAAAACAATTCCTAT